>NW_026267218.1:632655-639502 GCF_000697945.3 Frankliniella occidentalis | reverse complement strand
AATATTTTTTAAAAATGTTCTTGGTTAAAACTTGTCATTATAATGCACTGGAGCATCTGCAACCAAGTGCCCTCCCATTGAATATCCATCAAAAGAACTGGTAGAAGAAGTCATCGAACTAGGGAGGCAGTTGGAAATATAATAAACATAAATCTATCCACACTTTTGAAGTAATTGTACCGTACCCGCCCCCCAAATACGTCTGGAACACCGTCCGCGCTCGCCTTACCGCGCCCGCCGCCACCCACTTCACGGCTCCTTCCTATTTCTGGAGGGTGTCTGGCTGCTCAACGACGCGAGATAAGATTAGGCCGCCGTCAGGGATGCTGCGCCGGAAGTTGCGCTGCTCGCTGCATGGCTGCTTCCGGTCGGGCAGGCTGCCAACCTCCTCTCCTCTGGTCATATGCTTGTCGTGCGCGTTCAAGTTTCCATTTCGCGCGCCAACTTTTGCTACCTACGTGGTTGCCAACACACGGCGAGTTGTTTTTTTTTTTTTGAGTTACGGCCCGCGCAGGGTGGCCAACCCGCGCTAACCTTTGCGTCATGTTGGCGGGCCTGGCGGTCGTTACTCGGCCATTAGCGCGCTGCCAGGGCATATCCATTCCGTATGACCGCCTTCCAGCCTGTCTGCCGCCGCGCAGCTGCACCGAAACATACCAACCTGGAAAACTGAAAGATTATTATTATTATTATTATTGACACGATTGCTCGCGCGGCACAAGTCACGTTGGCGGCAGTGTGTGGGGGAGTCCACTGTACTGGGAGCATAACCTGCCTAAGCGCATTGATATAGTACGCAGCGCGCAATGAACGATTGAACACACACACACAATCTCCTCCACACAAAACGACTAACCAAGCGAAGGAGTCGGGGGGGTAACAACGAATTCATGAATGACATAGCATACGGCAGCAGCGGTGGGTGTGTTAAGGATAGGCCCATTAATACCTGCACGGCTACCGGTGTAGCTTGACGATTTGTCACTCGCGTAAGCCTCGCGTTGTCGGGATTTATGTGCGGCCTGACGGTCTCGAGTGCTTTGTCAGGGGCGACCCCCAGGAGAGCCGAAGGTACGGCCAGGATGACCCCCCCCCCCTCTCCCCTTTCCCCCCTCTTCTTCTGCAGCCGCAGCAGCACCCCTGCGATCATTCCCACAGAAGCTGTGCAGTGGGCTCGAGCCGAGTATGGGCCCTCTCTCCCACCCGAACCGCCGCCCCGAGCTCGACTCCTCACGGTTAGTAACAAATGTCCCCGCAGAGAGAAATAGATTTGATGATTTTGATGAAGCTTCTCTCTCCTTTCCCGTCGAGCCCGTGTCGGCCCAACCCTTCCTAATCCTCTCCGTCATGGCGCTGGCGGCAGCACCGTCACACTGGACCCGTGACACATCCGTGTTTGCCCACATAATTATGCACACTGCGAGCCCCCCCTCCTTCTCTTTCTCTCTCGCTCTCTAACTTTGTGGTGCGCCTTTTCTCTCTCCCCCAGTTTTGCACCCTTTCAGTCGGTACGTAACAGCCGACTCCCCCTCTCCCCACACCGCTCTTACCCTCTCACTCTCTCTCTCTCTCTGATTCTCCCTCTCTATCTCCCTCTCTCTCTGATTCTCCCTCTCTATCTCCCTCTCCTCTCCCTCTCTCTCTCACTCGCTGTCCCTCTCTCGCTCTCGTGTCGCGAGCATTATCGACGGCAACAAATATATGCAAAACGATAACACGTTTCGAAAAAGGTCTCTGGGGTGGAATCAGGACACCCAGCGGGGTCCAGTGCGCTACTGCCGGAATCAGACGCAGATGTTGTCACTGGCACAGGTGACATCCCATGTTAACTAGTTGACAAAAAAATACTTAATCTCAAAACGCATGGTTTTACGTAGTACTTGGACGGCGTCATATCAGCGAGATTGGCGCGTGGCGTGTGTCGGTCTGTGAGAGTGGCTGCTCAGCCGCACGCGCCCGGCCCCCTCCCGAGCCGTCACTAAACTTCCTTCGGATACACGAATTATCTGTAAAAGAGGCTTTGCCTTCTCCTCCTCCTCCTCAGTAACAGTTTCGATCCCAGCTCGTCGCGGATTGCATTTTCCGCACGATATATCTCAATGATTACGCGTGACGAAGCGAGAGGGGGAGGGGGGATAAAGACACCATAATACGCTGCGCGTGCCCAGCCGTGCCCCGCACTAACCCCCGCCCCGCGCGCCGCGCCGCCAGCCAGCCCGTGAGGTCTCCTTTCAACGAGGGTGGCTTCGGGACGCCACGACGGCGACGCGTCGAGCGTTACAAACTATCACTGTGGAAACGAAAGACTGTAAGGTTCTCGCTCTTCGTGAGGTGCCATATCCTGAAGTTAACAAGAATGATTTCAGTTATCTCCGCGTATTACTTCGCATGAGTCGTCTGGACAGAAAATAGCATTAGAAATTAGACGAAAAATGGGTAACTAGAAAAGTTGCACTAGACTTATGACCTTTCAAGCAGAGTTTAAAGACCGTGGAAAGGGGGGGGGGGGGCTCGTGTATCACCGTGCACTCCTTGCATGTTTTCCTGGAATTTGCATTTGTTCTTGTATTTTATTCTGCACATTTCGAATTATTTCTATGCGCTGTATTGTTCTGTATAGCCTAGTACGTTTTGCATGTTTTGGCATTTCTGTTGTGAATCCTCCCTCGCCTGAAGGAGCGAGAAAAAATTACGTTGTTCCTTTTTGCCCCCCTTTCCTTAACATTTAAAATTCCTGCAAATACCGTTTTAATTTTTTGTCGGCGCTGAAAGTCTGTGTCGGTTGGGCGCTGCTATAGTCTAAGCACAACACCCCCTCCCCCTCTCCCCCGCGCGGTGCATTTAAGTCGGCTAAGTGGATTAGCTACCGCCGTGCTTGTGGCGACCCCCTCGTGTATGATTTACTTTTTATTTTGATAATGGCCCGTTAAGCAAGCGTCGCAACATTTCTCATACCGCTCCGTGTGCGGTTCTCTCTCCCCCACCCAAAGCCCTTTCTCCACGGTCCCTGCTGCTGCCGCCCGGTGTTGGGATTTGAATTGCAGCGCAAAAGTGGAGTCACGCGCGGGCCATATCCACGGGCGGGCGAGGGTTGCCTTTCCCGGGACGTTTCTTTAAAACAAAAGTTAGTTCTTGTTTTTCCTTCTTCCATTTAACCCGCCAGGTTTTACCGGCGTCGATGCGGGGAGGAGTCACTTCTAGAGTATTTTTACAACACGTTCCCAGAAAAATATGTTTTAATTGAATTCATTTAGACTCTTCTATCTTTAGCATAGGGTCGGTAGGCTTTTACCGTTTGCTGTGAAGTTTTGGCAAATAATTTTTGGGGTATTAAACCCTTGAAACAATCTGTCGTTTGGTTGTTTTGAGTGGATAAGAAACAAATTCGCGAAATTGGCGTGTTGCGGTGGTGTGTGCGTTCCTTTCTCTGCAGCGCGCATGGCAGTTTGCGGAACGGCGCCGACGCCGAAGTGGCTTAGCGTGCCTTCTGCCCGCCTCCTCCGCTTCGTCGAAGCGAATTAAGTAATTATATTCGTCAATTCTCTCTCTCTCTCTCTCTCTCTCTCTCTCTCTCTCTCTCTCTCTCTCTCGCTGCGGTGTTTGCCGGAACGCGACAAAACGCGATGGCAGTTAGGAACGTAGTATAAGCCGAGAAGCAGAAGGCGGGGTGGCGCGAGTGAACCTCACACGTTTAAGTGGGCTCTAGTGTGTGCCTTCTAAAATGAGCCAAAACTCACTAAAGTTTTGGTTTAAATCATGCTCATAACTCCAGCACGGAAAATCCCTGCCCCCGCTCCCCCCCCCCCTCTCCCTAAAAAATACCCTTGGCAGGAAAATCTTTTCCTGGATCCCTCCATAGGATGCAGGGAAATTGTATTATTTTGAGTCTTGATCGTACTGAGAGTGGTCTGTGTACTTACAAATTTCTCCGACTGCAATATCATGTATAAACGTTACAGAGAGGAAAGAAAGAGAAGACAGATTATAACGGTCATATCAGATTTAAATGTGGACGCATTCAGTTCATTGACTTTTATGAGTTGGCCGACAGGTACTTTGGACAATATGTCTCGGGGATCAGACTGGGCCCCCGCCACCGGCCGGCGGCTCGGGAAAACGGATCCTGGAAAAGTATTAGGCTTTGAATGATCAGCCCTCCGTTTTTGCTGTTTTCTGATATTTATCACAATACTGCGGTATCCAAAGTGGTCAATTGAAGCATGGGCGGACTGCGGGGTGGGGACTCGACGACGGGCGAGTCACAATGGTGGCCTACCTTGCAAATATGAATGTGCAATGCGAAAAGACCCTATATCACTACATCAGTAATACTACTAATAGTTCCACTGCAAAATATGTATTTACAATAGTGCCTAAAAATTAATTCGATTGAAAAAAAATATTTGTTTAGTTAACGCCCTAGAAATGCGGTAAAGTCCCCTTGAAAATTCCAGCAAGTGGATAGGTAACTCCTCGAGCGCGAAAAAAGGTTGCACATGCTTTATCATGCTCAAACTTACCAAGTCAAAGACTTGATTGAGTTGAACACAGCAACTCTTCAACTTTTCCCCCAAAAGGATTCAGAATGAGGCACGGTGTTAAATAATTAGACATGTGCTTGCTAGTTGATGCTAACGTTTCTGATAAAGGTCGATCCCACAGGGAATGCCCTAACACGAGCGTGTCCCTTGCAGATGGAGGGCCTCCCAGACGACGTGCTCATCTCGATCTTCTCCCACGTGGACACGCTGGACCTGCCCAACTGCCGCCTGGTCTGCAGGAGGTTCGCGTCGCTCGTGCTGTACCCGGACGTGTGGCGGGACCGGCAGATCTTCTGGCCGTACATGCTCACCGATGCCGAGTGCGTCGCCGCACTGCGGCTGGCACCGTGTGTGGGGGACTTCCTAGTCGGTCTCCGGACCACGAGGCCTAACGCCGCAGACAAGGGGCTTCTGTTCACTGCTCGGTGCGCCGCGAAGAAACTGCGCGTCGCCGTAACCCTAAATATTGAGGGCGTTACCGAGGCTGACATGCTCATTAAGCATCACAGACGTCTAGGTAGGCTGCGGGAGCTTGTCCTTTACCTGGGGCCTCTTTACGCAGAGGAAAGTGAGCAGATGAATTCAGCCGTAGCCTCGCTTTTCCAAACGGTGGCGTCAACGCCTGGTCTGGAGGCACTTCGCATTTCAGGCGCACCGATCGATTATCCCCCTTACAAGTCCTTTATGACCTTAGATAGTGTCCCCTCCAGCCTTCACGTACCCGTCCCGACTTCCCTGACGCGATTCCACTGCTGCCCCGGTGACTCACAGCTGGAGCCCATCGTTAACGCAATCCTGACCGCGCACTCTGCCACCCTGCAGGATGTCGAGGTCGTCTCTAAAGAGCCCTGGTCGTCATCGCCTGAAACAGCGCTCGCTCTGGCCAAGATGCCCCACCTGACCGACCTCCAGTGCCAAGTGCTCCCCGGTATGGAGGCCTTGCAGGCTTGCAAGTCGCTGACCAGTTTACATCTTGTTGTGGACCCCGACTTGGCGTACACCACGACAAGATCTGCAGTGGCGTTCTTTCGCAGCGCCCACCAACTTCGCGATGTTCAGATTATGATGTGTCTCGATCTAGGCTGCGCCGTCATGTTCGTCACAGCCCTGGCCTCGTCAAGGCGATCCTGCGTGGAGACGTTGTGCATCCAGACCCTCGATAAGTCGCCAAAGAATGACGAGCTGCAGGAGCTGCTCAGCGCGCTACCTTTGCTGCCCGCCCTGGACTTCCTCTGGGTCGACTATGAGCCAGACTCGGACGCAGCCAAGGCGCTCGAAGAGGCGAACCCCAAGCTCGATTTCTCATTTGCCCCCTTTCCTTAATTTACCGTATTTGGTTCTGCTCCATTATTTATAAATATACCTTTTGTGAATCATTTTTAACTTCTCTAAATGAAGATATGATTGCTCTCAGCCAGACCCGTATGCAGCCAGGCCGATCATGGAGGCAAAATCTTAGCTCAATGTCCTAGGCATGGTATACTGTATTTTTGTGTTGTTTATGTTGTTTCATTATGTTCTGCTCAATTATTTACAATAACTAAACCCGTTGTGGACCATTTTTTACTTTACTTTTTGAATGGCCGACTTGAGTACTTGCCATGAAAACGGTGTGATGGAAAACATTTTGTCGATTATTAGTGATTCTTATCTCACTTTGTCCTTGACTTTTCCTTTATCGCCTGTCATTTTACAATTTTTTTTTCTGGAGCCGTAGACTTGATTTTTTTTTTTTTGCTTGAAGTACGACGTACCCCCCGGGGGCGGTCGGGGTGTCGCGCGAGGTGCCGATCCGTGCGTGGCGCATGCGGCCCGCGTCGCCGTCACGTGACCAGGGCCCGCGGCCCGGGCGCCACCTGGCCAGGCTGAGGCCCCGCCCGCCGGGCCACGCCTCAGCCAATGGCCACGGCCGCGCCGGGCTGGGCCGGGCTGGGCCCCACTCGCGGGTACTGCTTGGCGTGGGGGCCCCCGCGGCCCCCGCGGCCCCCGCCCCCCCAAGGCATCGCGGCGCTGCACCGCCTTGCACCGTGCGTGGTCCTGTGCTCGACCCGCCCGATGCACTTTTGTGTGTGACTGCAACAGACAATTCGAGGGAGGTAGAGAGAGGGAGAGAGGGAGGGAGAGAGAGAGAGAGAGAGCTTTCTCCTGCGCCCCGCCGTGTGGCGTGTTGAAGTGACGGGACGCTCTGTATCCAGCCCCCGCACCCCCGCCGCCCACACCACACGCCTGTCAGTGGCCGTTCGGGTCATTCAGCGGACGTACATGCCAGCGCTTGTTCGTTATTTGTGTGTTTTTTCTCCCCCCCC
>NW_026267218.1:625437-627925 GCF_000697945.3 Frankliniella occidentalis | reverse complement strand
AATTATAAAACTAAAATAGTCGTGAGAATTTCACCTGCTCAAATAAGTGAAACGAAATTTTTTACATGCTGCTGTATCGAGGTAGAATCAATTTAGGTCTGCTGCTGGGGAAGACATTTTTCACCGTGGATGGCAGTCCACGGTCAAAACAAAAATACTACAATTGCTTAAAGGTTTCCTCGTTGATCGGCCAATATAAAAATTATTTGGGACGCGCGAGGAGGACGGGCGGGCCGTCCCCTTGTGGTGTGACACCTGGTGGTGGTGGACCCTTGGTGTGATCATTACAAGGGGAGGTGTTGGGCTGGGTGCTGCTCGGGCTGCCGCCCCCTGGGGCGAGCCTCCTCACACACGCACCAACTCTCTCTCTCTCTCTCTCTCTCTGACACAATAGCTGGCGTGTGTACTTCTTCTCGTGGAATTGGCTGATTTGCGGCAGTTAAACGGAGATTACGGCCGTTCATTAGGGCGCTGACAATGGCTGGCCGGCTGTGCTACCACAGGGGAGGTCCCCGCGAGGTCCACTCGCTGGAGGTCCCCGGGAGGTCCCCGGGAGGTCCCTGGCACTCGAGGGGTATCGACAGAACACCGC
This sequence comes from Frankliniella occidentalis, assembly GCF_000697945.3. Classification (NCBI taxonomy): domain Eukaryota; kingdom Metazoa; phylum Arthropoda; class Insecta; order Thysanoptera; family Thripidae; genus Frankliniella; species Frankliniella occidentalis. The sequence goes on along the minus strand of NW_026267218.1, from coordinate 627,333 downwards.
TGCGGGATGAATGCCGCGCTCCTCGACACGTCAAGAGGCTCAACAAGGGCGTGACCCCGTAATATATGGTGGTGCTGCTGCTGCGTCTGGGCGCGCTGCTGCTGCTGCTGCGCTTGCTGCTGCCGCCAGGTGGTGCTGGCTGACTGCCGCCCCTTGACCCGGCATCTGACCCAGATGCACCCCGCCCCACCGCGCCCCGCCACACCTCGACGACAACCCCGCGGCGCGCCCGCTGCAGACTCACGCCCCAATAAGAAAGGTCCATCTTCTGTGGTCCGTGTCTCTGACGATGTGATATCCCTGTCACGCACGCCGTTCTGTGAGGCGTTACACAACGATCAGATTCAGATAGCGTGCCCGAGTTTGATTCTGCTGCTTGTAAATCTAAATTGCATTTGTGGTGCAATGAATAAAATAATCCCATTCGATTATTTTTAAATGTTTGGATAATTGTTTTCATAGCATCTCAAATTTTCACCATCAGCCTTTAAACAGCAAGCGCCGCAATAAAAGTAACCGAGAAAAAAATTAATATAATTCTAATTTGTTAGTATACGTCCGAAATTTGTGAGTAATACCAAAGTAAGATAAAATAATAGAAGTATCCTTTGAATTTAATACGATATGTATGTTTTTGACCTGATTATACACATATGCTTCACATGACAAAATTTATCGCCGCAGCTTTTTTTTATCATAACACGTCAAGTGTTTATAATCGCGGCCTCTGAATTGCTTTCGAGGCGCACACAAAGTGCCCTCCCCTCCTGGGGCACATGCACGGCGCGTTGGTGGGCCCGCCGCGGGGTCCACCTGCCGCCCCCTAGCAGACAACACGCTGATGCATCGGGGACCTTAAACCTTAAGCGGGGACCTCGCCGTGTGACAATGCCCGTCTGGCTCGCCTCCTGGGGGACTATCGGCCGGCGCGGGGAGTCGATCCTGGAGCAAGTCCTTGGGGACATTCGGGGCGCGGCCCAGATGATCGATGTGACAAATCGTCGTGCGCGTTAGCTCCGTGGGGCCCGGTGGGGCACCCGGGTGGGGCGGCTGGGGCCACCGGTATGGACAGACACCTCCTACGGGCGAACCCCTTTGACGCAGCCAACGATCGCTCTGGGCCTGATACCAAGAGAGTCGCATGACAAAGCTGGACAAAGTGTTTTATCGGGCCGAGAGAGAAAGACGGGCAGATACGTGAAGTGGGAGATCCGCCCTATAATGGTCGAGTGTAGAGACTTGGCACCTGCGTCTGGCCGCTTGGCCTGCACATACACCCAAAAACCAGAGTTCATGGATCAAGGTTACTGTACTGCGTACAACAGTTTTGGTCAATTACAATATTCATTGGTCCATGACGTCTTGGATTAAGCATACGAACCAGACCGGAACTGGGATCAAACACTGTAAAAAGTATGTTCGTATACATGTACGATATATTTTGTACTTTGCCATTTACAAAACGAGTCGTACATGTCATGTACAACATATCACTCTCGCTCGTTATTCGATTCCAAGTCCATACGCAGGGCTTGTAAATTTTACAATTTTAAATTGTAATCGTACGACTTCTTACATGGAAAATTTTCCTGTACCCGGTATACGACAATTTTTTACAGTGTAGTACGATGTACTTGATCCAAGAACGGTGTCTTTTGGGTTCATGCAGAAGCGCTGCGCTACTTAGGACTCAAGTATTTGTCTCAAGTATTTGCCATGCATGGCGCGCCTATTAGCAGACGACGCCGTGCGATCGTCAGGCTGCCTCGTAGACCTAGACGCGCAAAGCAACCTGTTGTGCAACCGGGGGATCTCGCGTTTCAAGTCTGCTGCTGGCCGTTCACACAGCCATTCACACCGCCCGGACTGGTCGGTGGGCCCCCAGGAGCCCCCCCC
>NW_026267218.1:622694-625081 GCF_000697945.3 Frankliniella occidentalis | reverse complement strand
CCCCCCTCTCTCCGTTCCCGCAGAGCGCGGCGCGCGCAAATTATTTTGTATTTTTATTTTGCTTTCGTGTTTTGTTTTTTTCCTTTTTAATATTTTTGTTTGCTCGCGTGGGGCGGTGTAATAATTGGACGTGGACATGGCCGTTGTTCTCGAATTTCACGTCCAGGACGAGCCGAGCGTCAGTTTATTCTTTATCCATGACACGGCACTCGCGTGGTGTGAGCTTTTCGCGTGTGTGGGTGTTTGGCCTTGTTTGGCGCTGGAAAACACACACACACACAGATAGAGAGAGAGAGGCTGGGGTGGCGTGCACGCGGTAGCAAATTTGTATACTGTATAAATTGAAAAAGAAAAAGAAAAAGGTACACGTTTCTTTGAACGATGGGGTTGGGAAAGAGAATGTGTATTTTTAGGTTGTGATTTTGTGAGTCTGATAAGCTCGCACTGTCATTCAGGTTATTTAAGTGTAAAAGAAATAGTACCAGTCAGTGCGTGCCATTACAGGGCTCGAGATAACTCGTTCCAACACGCTCGTTATCAGTGTCGAATTAAAAAGCACGCCGTTGCCCGCCCATATCGATTGCGCCGCTAATGTCGAGTCTCGCCCGTTCGATAGATCTCGATAGCGGTCGCCGCGCCATTTCCAAAACAACCCTGGGTACACAGCGTTAAATATTCCCGCGCGGCCCCGTGCGCTGCATACCTCGATAGGAATCGATTACCGCTGGCCGATATTGAAAAGTCACGTGCCCTAACGAAAATTAGGCAATGCGTGTCTCCTAATTTCATCTATATTTCATTTTTCCCTTCATTTTATTTTATATTGGGGTAGTACTACAAAACCTGAGTTTGATGTGTCTGGCGTGTAGGCTGCCGTTCTCATGCCACTAAATCTGTCCGCGCGCGGCCCGAACGCCCCGCTCGAAACAAATGCGTTGGGGTAGGCTGCAGGCCCGGCGGTGGAGAGGCAGGAGCGCTTCTGGTCTTCTTTAACGGGTGTGGGAACCACACCGGGGGCTGCTGCAGGTGGCGCGCCGGGCCGCGCCGGGCACAAGTGGCCTCAGCCGCCTAAAACGCTCGCTCAGCGACCCCCGGCCCTGCCGCTTCCCATCCTTTTCGTTTTTCCTCCCCGGGCCCTGCTCATTCTTCGAAAGTCTAAAGGGTAGCACTATTATATAGGTTGACGTCCACGCGCGGGACGGCCAGGTGGACAGCCCCCCGCCCCAGGGCCCGGCCAGGGGCGTACCAGGTGGGGTGCAGGGGTTGCAGGGGACACGACCACGGCGTGTCGTCCGCAGTGCTTCCCGTTATTACACACTTGAAATTGGAGTGGGGGGGGGGGGGTTCAGGTTGGTTTCATGCGCAAATTTAGCCCATATTTATGCCATTTTTTAGTAAGTTTCGAGTTAAATTGGCACCCGAACGGCACAGAACCTGGAGTGAAACTACAAGTGTGGCACATCATCAGACGTTTTTATTTGAGTAGTTGGCATTCCCGACATTCGTTTTTGAAAAATGTTCGTTGGAAAGCCGAAATCGGGAAATTTCACTTTTTAATCCTTTTTGCCATTAGAGCGCCATGCGAAACTTTGAACGCTCTGCGGGATCAGAAAATATGAACCGATTTCAAAATTTATACTTGGCTTGGATTTGTCATCGGATAGGGCAACTTTTCCGCACTATTGCGTTCTCAGTTTCAAAAATCCTTTTGTAGCGCCCCGCTCTATTGCACATGCAGATATTGCACGGCGTGACCCGTGCGTGCCCGTGCGTGCCCGTGCGTGCCCGTGCGTGCCCGTGCGTGCCCGTGCGTGCCCGTGCGTGCCCGTGCGTGCCCGTGCGTGGAGGTGGAGGGTGCACGCGTCCTCGCGTATAGGACTGTGCGATATTCAAATTTCAGTACAGTGGACTCTCGATAACTGTCGCGTGCGAGAGAGAGATAGCTATAGAAAAATTGCGCGTTCCAAGGGGACTGGCTGCCGTCTCCAGCGGCTCGCCCGACTCGCCTGCCGGAGGCGTGGGGAGAGCGGAGCACGGCAGCAGCCAACGCACAGTACCCTCGATAACTGTCGCGGCGACAGTTATCGAGAGTCCACTGTATCGAACTTCGATATTAAAAAAATATCGAAACTTGTCGGTATCGGTTATCGATATCGTATTAAAATATCAAAAATATCGAAATACCGAAAAATCGAATATCTAAATATCGACAACAGAGAAGCTAACGAGAAGTGGAACAATTTGGGCACCGTGCGTCTTAACAGCGCGCAAAGCAAAATGTGCCCACAGAGACAACGGACGACGGACGGACGCACACGTACAACAACCGGTGACACTGATCACTGACACTGACCGCAGCTACCAAAAGGTATGAGAGACGGGGGGGG
>NW_026267218.1:612207-617599 GCF_000697945.3 Frankliniella occidentalis | reverse complement strand
CCCTCCCCCCCCTCCCTGAAGGTTGTCACCTCGGAGGACCTCCAGGATGTGGGCGCGACGCCCGCGATGAGCTTGCAAACATTCCATGCGCCTCAGGGGGGCGCCCAAAGCCAAGCCAGCAGCTTTCTCAAAAATATTTAACGATGGGGAGTGATTTTGCGGTTTGCTGCTTGCATTGGGCTGAGCCGTTTGAATGTTACATATCGCTTTTCTGGCCGAGCGGGCGGATCGGGGCGCGGGTGAGCGGGGGGCGGAAACCTGCCCGCCGTGGTCCCCGGTGTATGTAACGTACACCTCCGGCCTTTGAGCAGCGAAAACATTCGTCGCTACCGTTGTATGTATATGTGTGTGTGTATATAAAGTCTGGATTTATTGCGTGGCTCAGTCAGCACTTCTCAGGGTTCTCACATATCAGAGGGATGCCTGGCGGGTGCTGCCGCGTTGAGTGTCGCAGTCGCGCCACCCACACGGCCTGAAAAGTGAAAAGGGCGTAAGTCCACGGACTTTTCATTGAATTTACGCCCTTTTCACGACTTTTCACCTGTGAGGTTTTATTCGGGGGAAAATATTTTAAGCATTAGGTGCGCGGCTTTCGGCATGAAACACCTGTGTTGTTGTGTTGATTAACATAATCGGTCGTGTGCAACACGGCGGTGCTGCCCGGAACTAGAGCCGCGGGGTCCCGGAGCTCTGGAACACTTCGGCCACATTCCCGGCACCCCATTCACATGGTAGTCGCCGCGGGGGTCGCTCTCGCGGGTGAGCTCGATACAGTGCACTCTCGGCCGCGTTTCATCAACATTCTGTCATTTAGAGGGGCAGATTTAGACTATAGTATACAGACAATTCGTGCAGATGTCGATAAAAAGTAATTTTCTCTAATTTTTTTGACGAACTTATTTAAAAAGTTGGTCTTTAGTTACACGTTGGTCTTTAGTTACACATAATTAAACCTCCCTACACATGAAGAAATGTTGTGTTTCGTCCATGTATATTTACGCACAACGCTACGAACAAAAGCTAGCCTAAAAGTTGCAAAGTAAAGGTATGAGATGGTACGAGTGTGTGCCATTAACTTGCCTTTGCTATAAATTTTTTTGAGTTTTTCAAAAAAAAATGTTGTTTGATGGTGTGGCGTAATAGGGATCATCCAGAAAGTACGTTCGTCATTCGCCGTTACGAACCCTCCTAATTAAGGCAGTGCAAGCTCTCATGACGCCTGATGGGTAGGCAAAGTCCTGCATGCCGTGCATGCGTGTATTACGGGGTGGCCTACCCCGAGTTTTGCAGGCGCCGAGCTACTGTAATTTGCAGGATGACTTTGAGAGAAACGGACGTACTTTCTGGACGATCCCATATCAAGACACTGGTGTGCACTGGGCCCCTTTTCCCAGTACAGAAATCGATTGGGGACCAAATCCAAATTGGACTTCCACTGTCTACATTCTCGGCCTGACGCGTGTTGGAACAATGCGGTAAGCGCTCGTCACGGCGACGCGCTAAGAGGATTTGATTGACAACGCCTTTGGCCCGGGTTATCGGTGACGAGGCGAGTCATGGATCTGTTTGAACAGCATGACCCGTTTAGCTACATCATCCAGTTATCACCTCCAGGCCCCTCTCCTCTCGGTCTCTGCCCGGCGTCTGGAGGTCTCGAGGGGCGTCATAAACTCGCGAGTAAAAGCCAGTCGGCCTGTAGCCACTGCATGCACGAGATGTGCTTGGCGTGGCATGCCTTGGAACGGCCGAACGAATGCTCACAACTTCGGGACCGCGTCCCCGCCGAGCGAGAGACATCGGATTACCACTCGGGAGTAATCTTAAAGGAACGTTAACTGCGAAACGTACGGCGCCGCGGGGTCCCCAGCTTGTCCTTTTGAAGAGACTTTTGAATTTCGCACATGATTTGGCGTGTGAAGGCGTCGTTTTCTTTTTTGGTCATATTCTTAATTATTTTTGCTTCGACCAGGAGGGTATATTGAGTCGATGTAGCCCAAACTTGCTCCACCTTTAGATTAAAACACGGAAATTCCACAATACGGCCGTTGCTGGGTCAGTAACGTGACGTCACACAATGGTACGCTTCACTCCAAATTTTGACCCGTTTTATTTATTGGGAGGGGGGGGGGGGGTCCCCACAGACGTCAATATGATGTCCTTCTGACGTGTTGCCCCGGCGCTCGTATCCCTCATCGCCATGAGTAATGCCGGCTGTCGTCTTCTGGGTGCGATCGTCAAACCGAACGCAGCCCATCCCTTTTGTTTTGAATGCCCGAGACATGTACTACACGCGGTGACCCTCCTGATCGCATTCCTGTGCATCGGTTATTGTTGTAATGGCGAGCAATTAATATCGGGAGCCAAAAGATGCAGGGGGGCAGATGAGATGCATGCAGTCGTTAGAAAGAAATCTGTAAGAAAATATCTCTGCTAGAAACTCACAAGCGATTTGTCATAAATGTCACAATGTTTACTGTTTGTAAGAATATTTTTTTGAGCTAATATTTGACTTTTGTTTTTGCCCCTTTCTAAAGATGTTTCGACGGACGTGCGGGGGCACGCGGCCAGCGTCGGGAGCGGAACATCTGTTTCGGCCCAGGAAACATCCATTTGGAGAACGGTAAAGTACATTCGCTGTCGTGATACCACCATGTCGTGGCCGGATCACCCGTCGCGTCCTGACCCCTCGTGACTGGGGCGTCCGAATGAGTCCGACATTGAGGCTCACTACCGAACAATTTTTCTCCAAGTCGCCCACTAGGAGGCTGTTAGCGACTCGAGTTGTCCTCGAAGCTGTCAGTTTCTTTTTCTGTTCCAAATTTTTTTATAATTCCGTACTTTGTGGTACCACAAAGATTAAATTAACCGATGAAGCTAGATGGCTTTAAATGTGTTAATCTAGCTAAAACTTCAAGTGTTTCTAATTGCACCCATAACTTGCACTTTTCCTAGGCACGATGGCGTCGGCAAGCCGGTGGCGAGTCGGACTTCCCTCTTCCCTGCAGGATGAAGTTCAGCACCCGCCTCCTTCGGTGAGTCCTGGAATTAGCAGTTATTGCAGGCGTAGAGGGAGTGCTCCCCTCCTACGGCGGCTTCTTTCGGTGGTGGTGCATGAGATGTCAAAAAGATGTCGAGCACGGCGGGGCGGGGTGGTCGGACTCCCAGTGGGGCGGTACGCCCGTGTACGTACGCCGTGTGAGCCACTCGGCCGCCCCGCCCCGCCGCCCCTATTGCATAACCGATGCTGCGCCCGCCCGTACAATGTGCTCTCGGCTTTAGGCCCCGGGAGGGGTGACCCTCTTGCTGCAGAGCTTGTCAAAAAAAACTGACAGTATAAAACGTGCGGAGATATCGGCCGAGAAGAAAGTTTCGGCGGGGTTTAAGAGAGGAGGGTGGTCGTCATCGGCAGGCGCCTGCAGGGCCTTTCTAACACTGTCTGTGCCTTGTTCTTGCAGGTGGTTCAGTGCGCGGGTCGGAGCCCGAGTACGCCTACTCGTGCACGGGGCCCACGGGCTCGGTGGCGGGCTCCGTGACGGGCGCCGGCGACAACGTGCAGCGCGCGCGCTCCGCCCTGGACTACCGGGACCTCCAGGACTACCACCACGTCGGCGGCGGCCCACGCGCCGGTGCCCCGGCACACGCCCTGTCGGCGTCGACGCTGCGGCGCGCGCACCGCCAGCTGCGCATGCTGCGGCCGCAGGGCCAGCAGGTAGGCACTCGTTCCGCTTCTTCTCCAAGCCAGGAACGTGTCTTTGACTGCAACTTATTATTTTTGTTCAGGCCGGCAACAACTACACGCGCTCGCAGATGGCCGGCGTGAAGCGCCCCCACCAGAGCAGCCACGGGCAGAACCACGGGGCGGCCTACGGCCACGGACAGGCCCACGGTAGCCAGGACGCCGTCAAGGACAACGTCCGGGGCTCCAACGGAGGCCTCCACGAGTCCTCATGGCGGCCTGTTCACGTGGACAGTCGCTGAATGCCGCGTTTCCCCGCGCACGATTATCAACAATAACCTTTCTATTAATTTTCCCCCCGTTTCCTTGTTTAAAACCTACACCGGTGTTTGCGAATTTCACCCTCATTGAGCGGTTGTCCTTCCTGAATAGACTGTAGACTTATTTGTGCCTCCAGTGGAAAAGTGTGTTTGTTAGGGGTGTGCTGCACATTACGTTGCAGCACCTTTACCAGTATGTGCCATAAATAATGTAGCTGCCTATTGCGCCTTCGAGACAAGAACGGCATGGGCTACAAATTAGACTTCTGAGCTTCCAGGTGCACATGACACATTAGTGAGCAGTTCTCAATAGGTTGTCTTTGTTATGTTACCATGTGTACATAGTAAGTATTGTACAGATTTTAATATTGTTGTGTAAAAATGCTCCATTTTCTGCCCCTGAGTTGTGTAAAACTCACATTCCTTTCATAAAATACAATTGATGTTGATCTTTTTTGATGATAAATTGTGCATCGAATCAATACCAATTCCCCTTTTTTTGTGTACATTGATAAATATTTGTTAATTTTCAAACATCTCTCACATATCAGCTGTGCACTACAGAAGTGCTAGTTTGACGTTCTGGATAACCCATATTTATCCAACTACGACTGAAGGCATGTTAATTAAAACAAGTGTATCAATTGACTGAAAAATCCCCTGCAGACAATATTTATTGTTTCAACACCTATAATTAAAAATTGATTTTAAGAAACATAATTAATTCTACTGTTTGGTTGTATTTGACAGGAACTGAAGTTTATTGGCTCCAAATCATATCACAATATGGTTTATGAAAAGTTGTAGCTTCCCGATCACTTATGCTGACTTTAGACTCGTGAAGACTAAGCTGTTACTGTACAAACTTCGTTCCTCTATTTTTTTTTTCTAAAAGCTGTTACAAAAAACAAAAACCAGCTTGTTTTTAATCGAGCATAACAAGCAATTGACAAGTTGCCTCATTCTTCACGAGTCTAAATCCTGCAGTATTCTCAATCTCCATATACTTAAAAGTTACATATCCCTTCCACAAAAAGTATAGGAAATAGCGTACAAATATACTTTTTACGAAAAGTTAACAGTCTTAGAACACAAACTGAAACCAGTATTAATATATTGTAAATTGTATATGTACCTGTTAAGAGTAAATAAAACCTTTGTAACAGAAAGTCATTTATTTCGCCTTAGTAAATGTTGTAACTTCACATTTGGGGCATAAAAAATGCATTTATCATCAAAAGGGGCAAAATGTGTGGAGTATATATTTTAACACGTTGTGACAGCCTTTTAGATACTCTTAGTAAAAGATTAAAAACAGAAAGAAATAAAAAACAAAAGACACTAGAACCTTGCAGGCTGGGCCCCTGGGACGTCCCTGTTTGTAGCTACACAATTG
>NW_026267218.1:605580-607832 GCF_000697945.3 Frankliniella occidentalis | reverse complement strand
TTTTGCCAGGGTGCCATAGTCACGCACGTTGATTCATTGAATTTGGGGCCGTACATGTGTAACCCGTGCTGGAAGTGTGAACGGATGTCCAAACAGGGCCCCGGAGGCGCCCCCCGCTGCGGCCTGGCCACGGCCACCGTGAGCAGACCAGTATCAGTCTCTGTCTGCGGATGGAGGGGGGGAGGGGGGGGGGCGGTCGAGGAGTTGGCGGCAGGGACCTCCGCGCCTGCTGCTTCTGGCACTCGACTGATGCCTCGCGCCTCCTTGAAGCATTTCGTTACATTTTGGTCAACTTCGGACTTGGGAGACACTGCCTTAAAAAAGCTCAAAATGTAAAATCTTCAAGGTTTGCAGTTTTCTGCTACTGTTTGCTATTTTCGGGTGCATATATTATTACACAGAAAATTTCTAAAAGTAACAGTAAGGTCTTTAGTTCTTGCGAAGCTTATTCGGTGCGGTGATGGCTGTTGGGAGACGAGAAGGCTGTCCGCCTTCGAGTTGGTCCTGTGGAAGGAAACCTTTTGCGAACGATTGTGTCGGCAATTGCGAAGAAAATTCTTCCAAGCAGACAAAATCATTTGCATAGGACGACACAAATCTTTCACAACTTGCTTTTACCGGTGGAGAGAGTTGCAGAAATCAGCAATGTCCTCATGTGCGATTGCTCGGCGTATATGCGCTGCAGTTTGCTATCCTGCTTTGGTCCGCTTGTGACCAGTCGCGCATTAGCCGGATAAGCGGTGCGTAACGTCTGCTCTGCCGTTGGCTATCGCCTCTAGCTCGGCTGCTGCATTGGAACAAGCGCGACAGCTTCCCCGCCACCTTGTTGGGAGACGCGTCGTTTGGACTGGGAGGATATTATGTTGTACCTCGCTGCCCGTTCCTGCGCCACAGCCGAGCCCCCGTCCCGAGTTTAGAATGAAATAAATTTCGACGACACCTTCTCTCCCCCCCCCCCCCCCCGCAGCAATCGGTAGCTGAGGACCGGTAGCCCGGCCGCTGACTCATCTGTGTCTCCGTGTGGAAGAAAGAGGAGTCAGGCCGTTTCGTAAATTTCGAACGAATCGGAAAGGTATAGAATGGAAAAAGGCGTCAAGTTCGATAAACCACATTAATGGGCCATGCAAACAAATTATACGCGCCATCCTCCGAACGTGGACCTCATCTCTTCTTCTTCTTCTTCCTCCTCACATTTATCTGCTCAGACCTCCAATGAGCGTCGCCGTTTGGCGACGACGTCTTTCTCTCTCTGTAATAGCTCAACTCAAGGCCCCGGGAAAGGTGTAAATGTGGCGAACTATTCTGCGGGAATGTGTGACGACGACTGAGCCGAAGACGATAGATTTGTCACGTTTTGGTCCTTATAACTCGGTGACTTGTGGACCTCAACATTCAAATACAAAACATGTTAGAATGTTTTTGTGAGTTTTGGTGTTTAATAATGAGATAATTTCTTTATCTACTCTCACTCAGCTCGGCAGGTCGCGGGCCGGGCGGCTCGGTCGGGCGGCCCCGCCGGGCACGACGGCTGCTGGTATTACAACTCGTGTCGTTGTTTTTCATTCTCGGTCCATTCATTTCTCATTCATTCAGCCATTCATTCGCTCGGTTCGTTGATCCACAGGCACTGTTGGGAGAGAGAGAGAGAGAGAGAGAGAGAGAGAGAGAGAGAGAGAGAGAGAGAATGGAGGAGGAGGGGAGAAGAGAGCGGCAGAACGCGAGGAAGTGAGAGAGTAGGAGGAATAGGAGGAGAAAGAGGGCGAGAGGGGCCATTCCAGCATCACTTCCATTCACGCCGGCCTGAGGAGTGTCACACCCGGACCACCTCGGGTTGGTCTTGGGCCCCTCGGGGGTCCAGAGGAGGGGGCCGCCCCCCGCGGTGGGAGGCTGCAGCCAGCAGGCGCGGAGCAAGGGGCGCGCCCGGCGACGACGAATTCCACTCTCACACAATTTTATATTATAATAATTATTATCATTATTCCAGACCTGGATGCTGCAGGCTGGAGCAGCAGCCTGGAGTCTGACTGGATTCTGGCTCAAGTTTGGCTGTAGTGTGCTGGTCTGGCTTCTTGGAGTCTTCTCGATTCTTCTCTTACTCTTCTTCTCGGACTCTTCTTCTCGGACTCTTCTGCTCGGACTCTTCTTCTCGGACTCTTTTTCTTGGACTCTTCTTCTCGGACTCTGTTTCTCGGACTCTGTTTCTTGGACTCTGTTTCTTGGAGTCTTCTTCTCGGACTTCTTCTCGGACTCTT
>NW_026267218.1:601058-605302 GCF_000697945.3 Frankliniella occidentalis | reverse complement strand
CTTGGACTCCTCTTGGACTCCTCTTGGACTCCTCTTGGACTCCTCTTGGACGCTTCTTGGAGTGAGGCGAGTGAGGCTGAAGTCTGACTTGGAGCATACCTGGAGCCCTCATCTCTGCGGTTTTCCCCCCGATAATGTAGCGAGAGCAACTCCCCCGCCCTTTATTTTGCTCACGAATCTGCCTTCCGGTCAGCACTGTCGGGCTGGCTGCGCGTGGCGCGGTGTGGCTCCGCCGGGTGTGAACACTCCCGGTTCCCATCTCCCTGACCGGTCGCTGCGGTCCCGCCGCGGTCCTGTGCCGCAGTATGCGGTCGGACCATGGTCGGACGTGCCGGCCGCCCGGCAGGTGAGCGAACGGCCTGAATGAATGAACGAACGTTTTGAATGAGTGGGTGAAGGGCCCTGCAGACTGAATGGGGCATACACATTTCACTCCTGGTTTGCGGTCTCGAATCCTATTCGTCTTATTACGTTATGGCTTCCGGCTTAAGGGGACGACTGCGCGAGCACGTTGTTGCAGCTGGAGTGACCGAGGAGCTGCGCCCAGAGAGAGAGAGAGAGAGAGAGGGGGGGGGGGGGCAGTTTGAACTTGTGGGTGGCGCACCCATGCCGTCATGGCGCGTGAATTTTGCGCCTTAAAGGAGGCATGTCTTATTAACTTTTCACTATTATAACTAGCATCTGACTTCTGTGTCAGTGAGAATAACTAAGATTAGATAAAATATTACTTGTATCTGAACTCAGTTATACACACAGGGTTCCAGTTACAATAATTGTCCTAACTTTCAGAGTGCGCTGTTATAGTCAAGAAGATATAAAGATGCAAAGATGCCAAGAACAATTGGCAGTAGGCCTACTTTGCGGGGAAGTATTTGGTCTCATCTAATGGTAGCGTAACACTGTAAAAATGTTGGGAATTTTACCATACGCATGTATCCTATACGAAGTTTCTTAGACGAAGTTTTCCCATACGCAAAGATGGTGTGGGAAAAATAGGAATTAATTCCAACACCCTCAAACTGATATTTTGCTTCGTACAAATCTAGCTGGTTTCAATAGACGAGTGTGATTCTCACGTGGATTTCACTTGCACACGCTGTGTCATATAGTGAACGATGAAATCGGTCGTCATCGTCGTTTGTTGCGTCTCGTAAAATAATATTCGCGTCACAATTGGAAACGAAACGCCCCCACATTAAAAGCATTCGCGGATTATTTATTGTTGTTATTACACACACCGTGACAATGGGCCCCCTATCGTTGAGATTAAAATGCGTGGCGATGAGATGGTTAAGGGCCGTTCCCAGTCGCGGCACGTCCACGCAAATGTCCGCACTTACAGACACCCTCCCTCTCTCTCGCTCATCCTCCCCTCATCAGCAGGGCGATTAATACTTGTGCCGAACTGTGTGTCAGTCGTGCCCTAACCCTCCCATTCCAGCTGACCCTTCAGCCGCTCAGCTACTCACGCACTTAATGTTGCTAAATCACGTGAATTGCCCCAGATTAGACAGTTTCATCAGAAGCTTTTCTTGATTGATCAAGGCTTTCTATTCTATTGTTCGGCCCCTGCGTTGTCCCCATACCCATGCAATGCATGTTACCCTATGACTTCCCCATGAACCTCCATCTCTTACCTAGGGCAGATTTGTCCCGAACTTGCCCCCCCCCCCTCCCGGAGCCCTCCTCCCCCCGGGCCTAAGCCAGCCCTCGGGGGCCGCCAACCTCTTGCCTGTTTGATGCTTTGAAAGGAAACATCACCGTCGGTGGATAATTTAACAAAATTGTCGACACCGGCGGGGAGGAGAGGGAGGAGCGGGAGGACCTCCGGAAAGTAAAAGGGGGCTAAATTGAAAAGGAGGTGGTTGCGTGTCTCGCTGCAGTTGGGCCCCGCCCCGCCCCGCCACCTGGTCCTCGCCGCCCTCCGCTGTGCGGTGCTCCTCGGCCTTCTTTACCTCGCCGCCGCCCTCGGCCCGGGCTCCAATAACAATTACAAACAAGTGGCACCACATTAGTAACACCAACACTTTTTTCTCCCCCCCCCCCCTTTCCCTCTCTCTCTCTCCCTCTCTCTGCTCGGGCGACGCGCCGCAATGTTGAAAAATTGAGCAAGTACCTATAGAGGTACGGCCCTCCGACGGGGAAAATTAATTTCCTAGTGTTTTAATCGCCACTAAACCACGGCGTAATAGGTGGGGCGGCCTCTTTGTGTGTGCTGCCCGCCGCCGTCTGACGCCTCTGGCCGCCAGCGCAATGAGGGAGAGAGAGAGAGAGACAGAGAGGGAGGGAGAGAGAGAGAGGGAGGGAGAGAGGGGCGAGCTCGCATAACCCCTTTCCATAGCCGGCATTGACCGGCTGCCGATCCTCGTGACCGATCTGCTCTTAGCGTCCACCACCACCTTCACACGCACAGTCTCTCTCCCTCTCTCCCTCTCTCTCTCTCCCTCTCTCCCTCCCCCTCTCTTGCTCGCTCTCAAGGTGCCGCAAATACCGTGTGACGCAGTTGTCGGTCGGCTCGGCCGGCGGTGGTGGTCCTGCTATGCATGCACTTCTTCATGTGCCCGAGGGAGGCGTGGCGCTGCGTGGCCGGGGGGGAGGCCCCATAGGCGCCTCTCTCTCTGTCTCTCTCTCTCTCTCTCTCTCTCTCTCCCCTATAGGCGCCACACACTCTGCTCGGCCGTAGTTTTTTGTTGGCGTCAGGATTATTACTACTACGAGTTGAGGAATGCGGTGATGAGCGCGGCGGCGGACGGTTCAAGTTGTTTGAGCCCCTTCTAGTCTGGTGAGCAGTCTGGTGCGACCTTCTGGTGATGACCTGAGGGTTGAGCCGGCGGTGACCTTCTGGTGACCTGGTAACCGCCCCCGGGGGGAGACCTATTGCCGGCGGCGGCCGCTTCGCCGCGCGCCATCCGATGCTCTGGTTTATGAAGATTCCCTCCTCATTGTCTGAATGCGCTTTGGAAAGGTGAGCGTTGTGCCGCGTATGCAGCCTGGGGCGCACACAAACAACGTCAGTTTTAACGGACCTGGGTTGTATTTTTCTTCCCGCCACTTTCTTTGAAATCAAATGTACCCTCGCCACGCTTTGCCGTCTGTGTTGTTGACACTTTTCCTTGCACAGAGCAGTAGCATTAGTTGTAGTATTACGAGTTAATACGTTTATGTCGTAAACCTTAATCAGACTTGTGAAAACAAGGGAAATAAAGAACAAAAACATCCCCTAAAACTGGCATAATTTTTTGTGGACGGTCGTGTTATAACGAAGTCGCCATCGAGTGCCTGCCGATATACGTCGCGATACGTTGCTGAGTTTGACAAGTAGTGCCACACGCCACCTGCGAGTTAAATTTTTCAGTACGTTGTCGCTTCTCTTGGATTGACGGCATAATGTTCCTCGACCTGATATGAATAACTATCGATCGCAGAGAATGTTTTCGCCGTGTGTGCGTGTGTGATCGATTTTGAGGTTAAGTTTGTCCCTGATGCCGTATCTGACTAATTGTTTCGGTATCGGCGCGTCGCCGCGGCACGAACCGGAAGGCAACACTGCCAAGCCGCTACACAGCAAATTATTTGTCGTAACCTAAACGTGTGAATTATGTCACACACTTTTTGTAGTCTAGACGTGTGGATGTCGCGTACTTGTAGCTTTGCGAATAGTGCACACTTGAAGCTGTGTGAATGGCGCGGACACCTGTAGCCGTGTCGCTTGCTACTTGCTGGTTAGTAGGTAAAGTGTGCGAAACGATTTCTGGGAAAGTATGGAAATTTCCAAGTAATGTTCATTAATTATCATCACCTTTCAAATACACTCGCACGACATTCGCACACTTTTGGCCGCTTTTGGCTTTGCTGTGTACAGAGCGCGTCATACCGCTGCTAAACGCTGCGCGACCCCCGCGTGCTGCGGTGTGTTTGACTTCAACGAGTGCTTCCTTTTCCTCACCGCGGTCGCTGACGACGAGTTGCCGCGAGAGAGAGAGAGAGAGAGAGAGAGAGAGAGAGAGACGCTCGTTCGGCCGCCCGTCCGCTCCGTCTCTGTATATTACAGGTCGGACCCAGGAAGTGTCTAAACACTGGTCGCTGCCGAGAGGGGAAGACGTGCGCTATTTCCCGCCGTACCTTTAAATTATACAGGCTCCTAACGCCTCCCCTACTGCTGCTGCCCTCCCTACTCTCTCTCTCCCTCCCTCCCTCTCTCCCTCCCTCCCTTTCTCCCTCTCTCTCCCTCTCTCTCTCTCTCC
>NW_026267218.1:594440-600880 GCF_000697945.3 Frankliniella occidentalis | reverse complement strand
TCTCTCTCCCTCCCTCTCTCCTTCCCTCTTTCCTTCCCTCCCTCTCTCCCTGTCTCTCTTCCTCCCTCGCTCTCTCTCCCTCTATCCTTTACTCCATCTCTCCCTCTCTCTCTCCCTCTCTCCCTCCTTCCCCCCTCTCTCTCCCTCTCTATCTCTCCCACCCCCCCTCACTCTACCTCCGTCTCTCTCAGTGAACACTAACGGGGTCGTCCACACGTCGAATTTCTGCCGCGCGGCACACACAACGTGTCGGCGGCGGCGGCGCGGAGGCAAGAGAGCAGATCAAGAGCGTGTAATCAAAAAGTAGGCAGCGAATAAAATACTCTGCCGCTCCCAAATGATGATAGACACGAGAGACACTTACCTAAATGCGTGCGCCCAAGCGCTATCATTACGGACGTCAGCATTTTCTAATCATGAGGATGGAGCCGGAGTCCCGCTGGTGCTGCTGCTTCATGTTCGCGGTTTTCTACATCCGCCGCCCCCTCTCTCTAACCCTCCGCCCCTCCTCCCACCCCTATCCTCACCCGCCGCGCGTGGAAGAAAACCGGTGGATCCAGCCAGCGTTAGAGTGGGGCCATCGCGGTTTTATTGTACGGCTCCGATAGAGAGGGTGCCGGGTTAATCCAGGCACCACTGACAGTGGATTTGCGATAATAGTAATACAAAATCTTGCAATAACTCCCACTTTGCGATTCCCATTATTTATCGCATCCAGGATGCGATAACTCGTTATTGCAAAATCTTGCAACAACTTTATATAAAAAATAACAATGAATCGCATTATTAGAGCATACCTCTGCGCATCTCTCATCTCTCAACTTTTCTCGATTTTTCTGATTTTTGCCGAATTTTACGCACTTTTTCAGATTTATACGGAATTTTACTGACGTTTACCTATTTTTACGGATTCTTCAGGGTTTTGACCAGTTCTGACCGATTTTGACGGATTCTTAGGGGGTTTTGCCGATTTTCACGGAATTTTACTGATTTCTACGGATTTTACCGATTTTGACCGATTTTGACCGATTTTGACCGATTTTGACGGATTTTGACGGATTACACCGATTTTGACGGATTACACCGATTTTGACGGGTTTCGGCCGATTTTAACGGGCTTTGACCGATTTTGAACGATTTTGTACGGATTTTGACGATTTTGACCGATTTGTACTGATTTCGACCGATTTTAACGGATTTTAACCGATTATTACGGGTTTTGACTGATTTTTACGGATATTGAGCGATTTTTAGCGATTCTTACCGTGTCTTAATAAAATCGGAGAAAATCGCAGGTAATCAGAGAAAATTGGAGGCAGTTTGGTAAAATCGGGAGACGCACACTACTGAAATAAATTTGTTACTGCCTTAATTTTTGCGATGAAAAGTTATCGCATCCTGGATGCGATGAAAAGTTATTGCTAAATTTTTGTAGTCATCATCGCATTCTCGATGACAGTGACATCACTGTTAAAAAGTGAAAAGGGCGTAAGTCCTATAGAAAGGCCGAGGACTTACGCCTTTTTCACATTTCACCAGTGAAATGTGTTACCGCCCTGGTCTACTGCGCACTTTCAAAATTTCTACATAAAATGGTGTGGCTAATTTGACAACGATTGATCAGTAATTGTACACTCTACACGGTAAAAACAACATCTCATTTTTTGAGGGTATAGGAAAACTTTGAGCGAGACTTTGAGAGCCTTCCACGTTTGAGGAAAACTCCTCAAGAAGTAAGGAAAAGCCCCTTATTTTTTGAGGAGACCTCCTCAAAATCTTTCTCAGATTTTGAGCCCTTCAGCCCTTGAGCGTCTTCATCAAACCAAGGGAGTTCCTCAAAGTTTTCCCTTTACCCTCAAAAAATGAGAAATTGTAAGTGGGGAAAAGCGATTTTGTCCTCGAAAAAGCAACGACTGTCCTACCAGCCAAGCAGCTATTTTTGTGTCTAAAATTTTACATCTAAATGGGTGTAAGAACACAAAACGTTTTCGTGGGCAAAATTTACTTTTTCATTAAGTGTAAAGATAAAAATTTAAATCGTATCAGTGTTTACAAATTGTAACCCTCTTTTCATTCGTATCCGATGCCGTACCTATGGAATCATGTCAGCCATGCGAAGTTTTTGAAAACTTGACAATGGTATTGTTATATCACTTGTGGTAGGTTTGTCATACCGTATTTATTTCGCAACAGAGTAAAATATTTTACAGTCAAATAACTGCGATGAAAAGGTACCCTGATAGGTACAGTTTCTCTTCACAAAACTACCTTAGTTGCATCCGATAAGCACTCTTTTTCGGGTGTCCAGTTCATCAAATAACTGTCGTGATAAAATTACCCTTCAAAAAAGCCGCTAATTTTCCGCACTCCCGAACGTGGCGCGGCCAGCACCCGCTACGTGAAGCGTAGACGGCGACATTAACTGCGATGTCGTGAACGCGGCGAAACGCCCTCTCCGCCTCCACCTTGAGGGGGGGCCCTGCGGGGGGTCTCTCTCTAAATAATCATAATAACAACTATGGAAAGCGTCACACCACACCCGTCCAAATTAAGCGCTGCTGCTCGCGCGCTGTCACGGTGACGAACCTAATTATTACATTTTTTTCTTCTTCTCCTCCTTCCTCGGCTCCAGGGGAATTTAATAACGTGTTTAGTAGAGCAACTCCTCGGGGCGTCTCTCTCGGCGGGGAGCTGCGCTGTGCGGCGCTGTGCGGCGCTGTGCGGCGCTGTGCGGCGCTGTGCGGCGCTGTGTGGCGGCGTGCGGCGCTGTGCGGCAGCGTGACCCGTGACGAGCCCCGCGAGGCCTTCCCGAGGTCAGCCCCGAGAGATGACGTGATAATCAGCAGGCCGCACGGTCGCGGTGGTGGTTGACGTGTGTGGACTTAGCAAAGCGATTTATAAAATTAAGCAAAACAAACAAACGAAAGTCAAAACATGCGGTATTTTTAAATTAGGCGCCGGCTTTTTTGGGGGAGTGAAACAGCAAACATTTTCCCGTGAAGTCCCCCAGTTAATTCGGGAAAGTACTTCCCAGTGCACTTTTCCCACCTCAGATTTTTAGGGTATGTAGGAACTTTCGTTGAAAAAACGTGTATTTAAGAGAATTATGACGGCGACTAGTTATAAAACAAATCTGAGGACAGCTCAACTTCATATCTACCCGCTGGGCTCTCAGACCATCAAAACTACGAATTTAGTAAAACACAAAAATCCGCCAACTAGTCCTCTGCGCATGCGCCAGAGAAAACCGGAAATTTTTCCGGAAATAACCGCGAACGTCGCGGAAAATTTTTTGCTTTGAAAGAGTTTGTGAAAGCAGTCTCCGAAAACTATGAAGCACTCTTTAAAGAGGACACATTTTTGTTTGCAGCTCAAGGCAGTCCTATTCTATCAGTACATCGAGCTTACGTTTATACCCCAATCCAGGAATATGGGCCACTACTTTTTCGGCGTACATGGAATATATTCGCGTTGGAAAAGCTACCTAGACTATTTTTGGAATATCTGGAATATATTTTCTGAATGTTTTTCAGCGTGTACATGAAATACCAACGTAGTAGTCTACCCCATGAACCACAATTTAATATGTAGGCTATCCCGTGGTTTAAAATATTGAAACTAAAGTTAACGAAACGTCTTGGAACAAGTAGAGGTGCCAGGTGGCACCTTGAGTGCCGCAGTGTGCCTCTGGTTGCAGGCCAGCCAGCGCCAGCAGGCAGGTCCCGAGGCGAGGGGGCCCCGGTCGCACATACGCGTCGCTCTCACGCTCCGCGCCCGCCGCCCGCTCTCGATTGGCCGCCGTGGCGCCGCCCTGGCCAATGGGCGCCCGCCGCGGCCTCAGACACCTCTCTCTCTTTCTCTCTCTCTCTCCCTCTCTCTCTCTCTCTCTCTCTCTCTCTCTCTCTCTCTCTCTCTCTCTCTCTCACCGTTGTGACGGCTCGCGGTGTGAGCGGCGGCCACGATCCAGATCCATTTCCATACTTTGCCTTTCCAGTCCGTCGCGTCGCCGACAAGAGGGCACACCGCGCGGCAAATGGAAGTGACTTGATCAAGATGAGCGTTAAGATTCGGTAGCTGGCTGGACGA
The DNA here is from genome assembly GCF_000697945.3 of Frankliniella occidentalis. Classification (NCBI taxonomy): domain Eukaryota; kingdom Metazoa; phylum Arthropoda; class Insecta; order Thysanoptera; family Thripidae; genus Frankliniella; species Frankliniella occidentalis. The sequence goes on along the minus strand of NW_026267218.1, from coordinate 596,794 downwards.
GGGGCTTTTGAGCCGGACAGCCTGGGCTGGACAGGCTCGACAGGACAGCAGCTGCGCGGTGCGCTGCTCTCATTGGCTGTGGGGAAAGGGTTCAAGTGGGGAGCTCTCTGAGACAGGCGGTACCTCTGTTGTATAAAGCTTGCAACCTGCAAGCGTCTTTGAAAATAAAGTATACAGAAATAAAATAAAATTGTTGGTTTTAAAATTATTACAACGACATCGCTTCCCCGTGCATACCGCCTTCACGAAATTATCAGAATATCGCAACCCGGTTGAAATTATTCTCCGGCGCGTTTAATTGTTCTGCATTTTATATATTTCGTCTCTCTCGGGAAAGGAAATGCACCCGGAGACACCCCTTCCCCCTCTAATGAGGAACTCGTTCTTATATTCTGATGTATTATTTTTCGAGTACAAAACAAGACGGACTTGTCGCGTGCTTACATTCCGGGAAAAAACGAGGCAATTGTATAATCGCGGCGAGGCACGCAACCGCACGACACCAACGAGACGGGCAATCTTGTGTCGCGCACCGCGCCAGGACCAGCGCGACGGCGCTATGTACACGCCACCTCCCTGCCACGGACGGAACCTTTTGGAAAAGAGTCTATTACAGTAAATACTTACGTTTAATTGGTGATGAAATTATTTGGGATTTCAGAACGTAGCAGCAGCTTCTCTTTCAAAAACGAAGATATATCAAATGCGATATCTGTCATGCATGTTTGTGATATGGAATTAAATCTGCCACTCTTAGCTCTCGAACTGTGGTGAAATATGCCATTTGCTGATATTTTCTTCCTTGACACAAAAAGGTTTGACGTATTAAATGTTTAACTGCAAACATCTCTGTTTTCTGCGTGGAAGATGAGCATGCAGGTCTTTCTTGTCTGACACTCGCATAAACATTAACAAAGACGCAGCATACACTCACTTGGTTTTCCGAACAAAAATGCAACCGGAATTTTTTTTTTGCACCTGGAGTGGCAAAGAGTTACATACTAAAGTATTTTGTTTGCATGTTTTCTTTCCTATAGCTGCTTCCGATTCTTTTCTTTGACTTCCTCTTTCTCTCTCTGTCTGTGTGTGTGTGTGTGTGTGTGTGTGTGTGTGTAGGGTGTAGGGTGTAGGCGCGTGCGTGTGTGAGCGTGTGGGTGGCCTCTTATGGCGGTACCCCAAAGGGTGGCGGACAACACACACACACACACACACACACACTTGCTACAGGATTTGGTTTCAGTGCGCAACGCCCCTGCCTATTCATCACCTTCACACTGCTGCCGAAAAACCGACTGCCGAAAAAAAAGTTAAAGAAACATTAAAGAGCTGAAGTAATATTCGAGGAAGAAATAATGTTGGGAGAGCGGTGGGGGGCATGCATGACGTGTCCGCCGCAGTTAGGACCACACTGCAGAAAAGAAAAGCTGCCCGCGCAGAAATTGACTGTCGTAAAAGGGGAAAAAATATATCTTTCTCGGTAGGCTAACAACCGTGCGACTGCTATTCGCGCTGTCAATGTTGGCAGGCCAGGCACACAGCAGCCCAGAGCTGCTGCTGCTGCCGCCTGTCAGTGTTGGCAGCAGCAGCGGTGTCGGGAGGGGTAGGGGGGCCTCCCGCGCTTGTGAGCCACAGGTGTGGGGCGCAGATAGACTCCACCTCCTCCTTGGAATTAGAGGCAGGGATTTGCCATTCGTTATTTGAGGAGCGCCACCGAGGAGGAAATCCTCGAAAGCGTCCTGGGATGTGCCCGCTGTACGACCCTCCCCCACCCCCCTCTTCCCCTCCCCCGGCTCCGCCTGGATTCGCCAACCCCTCCGCGGGACGGAAGGTGTTGGGGCGAGTTTCTCCTTCCCTCTGGGAAGGGGCGGGATTTTCTTCGGCGAAGAAACGTGCTTTCTTTTTATTATTGTTTCATTCTGCTCGTTTTGGTTCTGGGTGCCGCCAGTTGCGCCCATGCCCATGCGTACTTCCATTCCTATGTCTAATGTGCGAGTATCCAGCAACGGGGCAGTCTCCGGGCCGTAATTGTAAAAAATCGACGCCGTACTTATAATTTTACAATTTTTGAAGTTCCTCGCGTCACTCACCCTGTAGTTTACACAAAGAAAGGTTTTCAGTTTTTGGTTGATTGTGATAATATTTTTTTCAGTTTCAAACTATTGTTGAACTTTTCAATTTTAATTAATAATAAACAATATTAATTTGGCGTATTTGTGTTGCGAGCATAATATGTTTCAACTTCACAATTTAGACGATTTCGTTTTGCTCTATCTGAGTAGCTGTGTGTGAATGTGTATGAGTGCCTCCTGGGCTCGCCAATGAGGCTACTCGCCGAGCCGCCGAGGCGCCGACCA
>NW_026267218.1:584285-594364 GCF_000697945.3 Frankliniella occidentalis | reverse complement strand
GGGGGAGAGCGAGTGAGAGAGCGAGAGCGAGAGAGAGAGAGCAAAATCAGACTGCGTCCGTGCCTGCGTCTTACCACAGGAGCATGCAGCACCCTAACATCAATTTTTATTCTACAATTTGTATCTGAAAGTGGCCTGAATGACTGCGGGGTGGAGGGCCCCGGGGCCGGCCGGAGCGGCGGGCGCGAGGCAGGCAGTCCCGTCGGACACGGGTGCGTCGCGGGCCTGCCTGCCGGCCGGGGGCCCGGCGCCGCCGTGCCCGGCCGTGCGCGCGGCGCGCTGCTGCTGACGGGCCTCTCTCTGGCCTCTCTCAGACCCCACACGCCCTGGACGCACTTAGGCCCTTGTGGGCGCGGCGCGTGCCAGACCTTTAGGCCCCCTGGCATCCTGTGCAGCACTGCTCACTCCGCCTAAAACAATATGAAAAGTAAACTCTGAATCTCTTACTTTTAATAATTATACAAGTAAATGCTAGCTCCCTTGCAAGTAAACTCCAAATCGTTTCTATTAAAGTAATAAAGTAAACTACAGATTTTTAGCTTTTAATAGAATTTTAAAAGTGAATTCCAGTAAGCTCTGATGATTAGAAATGTGCACATTTCCGCACCATGGTGGACTTGTACACCACCGCGACGGCGGCTCGTCTCGTCCGCACTTGCGCGCAACACGCTCACTTAAATACCGCACCAAATTCATCGGATGCACGCATTCTTTTTCTCTCTCTTTTCATTTTGTCCCACTGGAAATAATAATGGTAATAATAATATTTCAAATTACGGCAGCCTTCGCGCGCCGGCCGGGCCGGCGGCTGCGATTGGAGAGCGCCGCGCGGCGGTGTCAGCCTATCGATTGGTGATTGGTAATTAGGTGGGGTACTTTGGCGCGTAATTTGAAGGCGGTGTGCGTCGCGGCGCAGCCAACTGCCCTTTCGCCCTCCTTCTCTTCTCCGTCCCCTGTCTCCCCTTCCTCGACTCTGCTTCCATTTCTCTTCAGATGAGCAGCAGCAGCAGCAGCAGCGGGGCTCTCCGGTCTTCTTCTTCTTGTGCGCCTGGATTATCGGCGCTGCAGAGGGCAGTTGTGCTCCACCACACCCGACCCCGCCCCGCCCCGCCACTCGAATCAAAGAGGCAAGCCACTATACCGCCGCGCGCTCCGCGCCCTGCGCTGTTCTGCCGTGAATCTATTCATAAATCAGCTCACGTTCGCTTGTAGAAGAAGGAGAGGGAGGAGGAGGGAAGAAAAAAATGACGATTGATTATATTGCACGCGAAGCTCGACGCGAAGCTGTACAAAGGAGCTGGGTGCCGGTGCGCCGCGCCCGCGCAGGTGTCGGGCTCGCGCGCGCTACATTGCGGTTCATATTGTCTGCCTGATGCCGGCCTGTTATTGCAGTCCTCTCCTCAATGACCACTGGTCCTCCTCCTCCTCCTCCTCCTCCTCCGCATTCTCATCCTTCTTCCTTATTCTCATCCTCAACCTCCTCATCTTGCTAATCCTCCTCCACTGTTAGAAAAACCTACAGAAAATGTGTACGGTGCGCCCTGTCAATTTGTCAACAGGTCAGCGACTGTAATTTTTGATTACAGTCCACTCGGAACAGGACCGTTCCTTCGCTAACCGCCTTTTTGAAGACGGTTAGCGAAGTTACGGTGCTATCGAAGTTACGGTGCTATAGCACTTGACTTGGACACTGAAGTACGGTCCATATCTTTACGGTCTGGCCCGTACAAAATATACAGGACGGACCGTAGTCGAGCCGAAATTCCTTACAGCGTTTCTAACAGTGATTCTTTTCCTCTGTGCTGCGCGTCGTCCATTTATGTCCTAGTACCCCAGAGGCAACCGTTTTGTCATCTCAATCCCTGCAACCAACAATTAAATTTCAACAAGTTAACTATATTATTTTAAATTCGCGAAACTGAGAGAAATACTCACTCGGGTTAGTTGGAACATTTTTTGAAATGTTTTATTTCAACACTGCACGTTAAAAATTACATCTTGAAATTGAAGTAGATTACTTGGAAACTGTCTTGAAAATCGAGCAGCTGCTTGCCAATATAGATTGCTTGAAATCCTATATCTCATTTTTTCAGTAAAGCTTTAAATGGTGTTATTTTATGTCCTTTTTTTTTTTAACATCGCAAGACGCAACTATTGACTAATTAAAAGAGTTGGTAGGTGGCCGAGTGAAGTCTGTCTGGAAATTCAATTCGTTTTGGGAGACTTTTTTCTTTTCCCCGACCGTGCCGACGCGCCGTGCTACGCCGAGAGCAGTGCGCTGCTGGCGCCGGACCCTTATCTGACGAGGCTGCTGGCCGGGGGAGTGAAGATGACGAAATCCAACAGCTTTCCCGGTACTAAAACAAAATCTCGGTTTAAGCTAGTGAGGCGGGCGTGGCCGGCGGCCAGCGGAAGGAGAGAGAGATAGGGAGAGGGAAACGGGGAGAGGCTGTGCGGGCAAAGCCATCGAGACGAGGGAAGAATATTAATTCGGAAGGAAGAAACGGCGGAACAAGGGAGGCCCAGGGATGAGACATTTGCGAACAGATTGCTTCTTAATCCGGCATTAGGCGCGCGGGCCTGTATTTGTTTGTATTCCATACATACTTCCACCTTTCCGCTTTTCTTCTCTGTCAACTCCCTTTTCCCAGCTACTGTGACTGTATACACATTTGAAAAAAAGGTAATGGAAGTAATCGAATGTTTTCATGAGTGATGTTTTGAAACAGAACGGGTCGCTCTACGCAAATCAGTTATAACTTTATTCTAAAATTAATGTTGAAAGTGACAAACAAACGTGGCTTTGAGAGGGCAAATTTTCTTAAAATACGTACAAGTTTTGAGATTATTTGCAAACATTTTTATTACAGGCTGCTGGAACAACAAACGTACTGCAACCATCATAGGAATGACAAATTTCTTGCTTTTTTGGCCAAACACAATTTTTTTTCAATAGATTAGTTTGTGCGCGAGGGAGTGGCTGCGCATTGGGCGTCATATCGTCTTGTGTCCATGTGTGTGTGTGTGTGTGTGCGCGCGCGCGCGCGTCCGTGTGTGGTCCCCGAAGCGGTCATTATCTCAATTAATAACCATCGATCTGGAGGCGGGTCGTAGAGTGTGAACCGGCGTGGGCGGACTAGGGTAATGCTTCTGCATTGTTCTCTCTCTTTCTCTGCCTCTCTCTCTCTCTCTCTCTCTCTCTCTCTCTCTCTCTCTCTCTCTCTCTCTATCGCTCTGTGTGTGTGGGGCGTAACCGCCTTTGACACCTAATGAGGGAGGGGAATAATATTTTGGGGACACTCTCCTCCTCTCCCGTACTTTTCACACGACCCCAGAGCGCTGCAGTGGCGAGTCATCTGTGTAATTAAAGCAACAAATAATTATACAGGAAAAAGGAAAGAAAATGTTTTTCTGAGACGCGACGTGAGGACGACGATGACGCGCCCCTTCTCGATCCGCACCACACACAAACAACACCAAACTTTGTGAGACTGTGATTGTTCTCCAACTCCACCCACCAACCCCGCTCGCATACATAACGCACCACTTGTTATAATTAATGTCTGATTTTTTTTAAAGTAAAATCCACAACTGGGGAAAACTGAAAAATGCGAGAAAAATCTCATGTCTTATGAGGAGACTTCCTCAAAATCTGAGTTTTTCAAATTATGAGTTTCTTGCAGTTTTCTGTTTTACTTTAGAAAATAGGCATTGTTTTTACCGTGGCAGGAAACACGGCGCGCACGCGTGGGGGAGGGAATTGTTTTCCCCCCGCCGAATGAATTTTAATTCGAGTAAATCATTTTCGAAAGACGCGCACGGCACCGCGGCGGCCGGTGACTCGTGTGTGAAGGAAGGGTATCTCGCCGGATAACATCAGCGGTGCAATAACTCATAGCGCGCCCCGCACACACCGCGCTGTTGCTGGTGTTGGTTTCTTGTTTTTGTTGGCTGTTTTTTTTTTTTGCAAATTACTCTGAAATTGGCCTCCCCTCCCGCGCGCCTATATACCGTTGCGCAGATTATCCTTAGCGGTAAATGGTGTTGTCTCTGCGGCACTCCCCCCTCGGGGCGCTGCTGCTGCTGCCGCCGCGTCAAACTGACCCCACTTAGGGATGAGTCGCCGCTCCTAACCTCTCTCTCCCTTCGCTCTGGTGCGCCCTAGCCCGGGCTAATTATCAATTACAGGCCTAAGCTGCCGCGCGCGCGCGCTGCTTTCGAACTTCCCGCGCAGCAGCGCGGCGGACCGGAAGCGGCTGGGACTGGAGATGATGCTTATTGCCAACATTACACCTTGCGGTCTGCAGAGTCTACACTGTGTTGGCTATGAGCATTGTCTCTTTGGCCTCCCCGATCCCATTGCCGGGGGACCTCATTAGAGCGAATGGTCTTGTAAAGTTTGAGCAGAAGCCTCATAATTACGAGACATGGGGTGGCCCAGACAGAGAGAGGGGGGGGGGGGTGGCCCCTGGTGGTGATGGTTGTCTCTGCAGTCCATTGTGGTGAAGCCCGCGGGGAGAGAGAGGGAGAGAGAGGGAGAGAGAGAGAGAGAGAGAGAGAGAGAGAGAGAGCCTCCCGGAAGCAAGGAATTAGGCTGATGCGTGTGGCGGCACACTGATATCTGGAAGAGATCGGGCGCGGCAGCAGCTTCACCCCCGACACAGAGAGAGAGAGAGGGGGGGGGGTCTATCAGCCATCTGATGCTAAAGGGTTGTTGGACACTGCATCGGTCTCCGTCTGCATCGATACGCGGCTGCGCTGCCACTGCCACCTTAGTGATGGATGTGTGTCTCTCTCTCTCTCTCTCCTACTTTCGCTCTCGCTCTCTCTCCTACTTTCGCTCTGATTTCATTACCCTCATCCCTCACGAAGACCACCGCCAGAGTCGCGCTAAATGCACGCGCGGGGCCAAAACATTTCGAGCAGCCAGTGTGACTGATCGATCCGTTTGTTGCTACATGGCGGTGTTTTTGCCATACTGCCGTGGTGCCAATGACAGTGGCCAGTTTAGGGATAGTGTAAAAAAAAATGAACGGTAAATTTCTCTTTCGATTTTAACTGCTGAGAATTTATAAGATATAGATGTTTATTCTGCACTTCCTGATATCAGTATTACATTTGCCAAAAAATGTATTACAGAACGTGTGTTTCCGAACAGTTTCAAGGTTTTGCGTGCCACGTTGTGTTCTTCCTCTGACCTCTGCCTCTGACTGCGCGATGCGTTTTCATCTCGCTTTTGGAGCTCCACATATTCTGCCCCCTCCTCCTGATTTTTTTCTCTCTTTTTTTTTTACCTGTGCGGAATATCGAATGTGAGTCGGACGTACGTTGTCTGAATGGCAAAAGCCACAAAAACAAACGGAGAGCGCGGCGCGTTGCTGTAAGGGTTGCGCCCCTCTGGGGCCCTCCAGATGGACATCCAGAGTGGATCCAAATGGAGAACCGATGCTGCGGCGGTGTGGACGCGTGGCGGGGCGTGGCGGGGCGTGGCGGGGCGGACCGCGGCGTGGCCGGTGGCCGAGCCATAACACGCGCCTAAGTGGGGCCGCCCAGCCCCGCGGGGACCCCCACCCCCCGGCGGGGCCATCCCACGATCTGGATTTGGGATTCAGGGGAATGTATGATTTTTCCCGAGTTTTTCTCTCTCGCTCTCTCTCTCGCGGTGCCACACGGGGTGGCTTACAGCCGTTACGATAGGAGGGCCCCTGATGTAATGCACTGCGCCCCGCCACTCCGCGTATCGAGTAATCGAGTGCAGTATCGCGATAGACCCAAAGTGAGTTCTCGTAGAGAGCGCGGGCTTACGTGCTAAGCGTCTCGCGGCCAGCCCTCGTGTGTTTCTTTTGCGAAGTTTGAACCACATGCGTGGCTTCCGGGACGTTACATGGCTATGAAGGGCAAAAATCGAGACACTCAATTTTTGATTTTGACCTAAAATTCTTTATCTCTCTTGGAATGATGCTAAATAATCAGATTTTGTAAAAAATGCTTCAATGGTTGGTGAAATATACACAAAAAATTATCTATCTTCCTGATTCAGTTTGACATTCTGATTATAAAAATTTTTGTCTCATCCTCTGGACTTGTACGGTTTAAAAGTTAGCTCAGCTCCCTCTGTTGAACTCAACTATAGAAAGTATATTCTGGTATAAAAAAAAGTATATCGTCCAAATTTTGATTTTTGCCGTTTAGCCATAGAACGTCTCTTTCGCTTTTACTGTAAGCACCGGTGCGCTTCATGAATGGTGAAATTGGCGTTTTAGAGATCAAAACTGGAAAGCTTGCTTCTTCGTACATTTTCGAAAAAAAGTTCTGTCAAACTTTTTACTTTTTACCGTAAAGAAAACACTCTGTAAATTTACAGCATTTTTTTGTGATTTTTACTTACATTTTTACATGTAATGTGCCCATAATTGAAAATTTTCCCGTTAACATACGATCTACGACCGTATTTCACAGTGTTACGACGTCAATTTTGTTTTCAAATGTACGTTTGTATTTTGCAGGCCAGTGGTCAATGGTCATCCCTCTCCTGTGTGCTGACCACGAGGGGGACGTGGCGCTGCACTCGTTGCTGGAGAGGCTGCAGCGGGCGTGAGGCATCTGCCGCACACATAATGCTGCCCAGCAGCGCGCGCAACACCTTCGACAAGGATGGCATCGAGATCGTCGATGGTGGCGAGGTGAGCGAGGGCAAACAAACAAAAGGGCTTTCCGAGAATGCGACCGTGTGGCGTCCCCCGTGTTTGGGGCGGGCAGGGACAAAAGCGTGGCCCACCCCACGCGCACACAGGCTTTAGAGATGGACTTCGGAGTCATCTCGGCACCCCCAGCTTCCGACACGAAGCGTCCGCGCGCCGAGTTTGTTTGTGGGTCGGCTATGGTTGTCTCACGTCAAAGCTGTTCTGCTGCTGCTTACTGGTTCGATTGACGAGGAATGCGTCTAGTTTGAAGACAGTTGCGTTCTGAAGGACGAGTAGCAAAATAGATCTTTTCTCGAAAAACATTATTTAATCGGTTCGTTCGTCACTTATGGCTGACGGCGCTGGTGCTGCAGGTCTTATTGCATCGTCTCATGTCATATTTTCTGGGAACCCCTTCTCTTTCCGTCGGGGGCGGGCGGGCGCGGTCGACAGCGTGGGTTTGCTGACAGTGCAACGGTGGAAGAGGTAGCCAAGTTGACGTGTAGCTTGACACAAACACACCCGGAGTGAGAGAGAGAGGGCGATGGCGGCCATGCCAGTTCATGGGACGCCGGGCCGCCATGAGCTCCGAACACGCGACGCCATCATGGCTCTGCGTGGCCTGAGCAGCTCGTGCCTGAGCGTGTTTGTGTGCGTATTTGCGTTGGTGTGTGTGTGTGTGTCGTTTCAAAGGCCGCGCCCAATTACACAATGATTACTGTCACGCGGATGACACGGGCCAATCAGACGCCCCGATAGTATCGGACTGGCCGTGGCGAGTTGTCCCGGCCGCGTGTGAAGCCGAGTGTTGTGCGTATTTCGGCTACTTTTATTGCTATTTATAGCTAGTTAAGAGTGCTTCTTTCTTAAAAGGTAGTTGTTGTACCTTGTAGTACCGCCAGACTACGTCTCGCGTAACAGGTTTCGCGATAGCTCACGAAACACTGATACGCTGCGACGCGCCTGGTATATCAGCTGCCTCTTCTTCTACTTCTACTGCTTCTTCTTCTACTTCTTTATAAATAAATCAATCAATCAATCAATCAATCTTCTTCTTCTACTGCTTCTTCTACTGCTTCTTTTTCTTCTACTTCTTCTTCTGACAAGTTTAACAGACCATAGAGCACTACTAGATGTGGGCTAGCCTCGTCACGATCACGAGTACTGTAGCAGCTGCTATGGGCCCCGAGCTCTGAGATGTCGTGGATGACCACCTCCTGTTTGTTTTCATTTAACGCTTTTCTTTGATGCTCGCGCTGTAAATAACGTCTTTTATCGCCCTCTTGGTCCATTTTCTCTCTGCTGGCCGCGGGTGACAATGTGGGGGGGCCAGCAGGCGCCTTTTGCCGACCCCCCTCCGCTTCGCAAGTCGGCACAAATAAACGCGGTTTTAAATGCATTTACGAAAGGTAAACACCGGCGTCGTGGGGACTAGCCAGCTGGCCTGGACAGGGAAGAAAGAATGATGTGCGATGTTGCCAACCGACCGGAGGGGGAAAAAAATGTTAAAAATAGATCAGGGTTTGGGTTTCATTATGGGAAGTTCGAAAAATAGCGTTCTGTGTCTGATTTTAGGGCCAATTTAGTGCGATGACCAGCCTCCTCTGTGACCTTTGGTTCGGGGGGCACTAAAGTCGCGTCGGCCCGCTTCGTTTCGAATCGCTTGTTCGGTTGGCAGCTCCTGCCTACCTGGTCCGCGGCGGCACCCGCCCCCCTATCCGCTCCAAACCGCGACACAACCTCAGTCTTTAAAAAGCCATTTCATTGTCGTCGACCTGAATGGTGCCGCGATCACAACGCGGCGGGACCCACTCCTGCGACACCAAGATGGCAGCTGTCCGGGGGAAGGGGAGGGGGGCGGGGGTTGAAAGGGGATGATAGGGGAGGAGTTGCTCCCCCTCACCCCCTTGTCACTCACACAACCGGTATGTGACAAGTCCCTGACACGTATCACCAGCGTATCGTTCGCCAAGTTATGGATGCGGATGAAGAATTGTGAAATATATCAAATATTCCCGACCGTGAATGGTGGTGGTAATTCCCCCGAGAACGTTACTGGTTTGATGGCCTCACGAGGCGAGTCGCCAGGTGTGAATCTGATCGCTGACGCTGACCTCAGTGTGGAAAGGAGTTGCGAAGGCTGGTGTATCTTTTTAGGAGTCCACCTTACTTCCTCGAAAAGGATTATGCAGGGTGATTACAATTTCCGAGTCCGACATACTTGACACTAGCGTGTTTTGGCACCACGCCCGGGCTCGGGCCCGCCCGGGCGGCGGTTATAGGCGGGCGGGAGGGCGTCTCTCCCCCGGGAGAGCGCAGCCGTTGCTGCTCTTGCTATGTGTTGTGACAGGCCTCAGTCTTCACAAGTCCTCCGTTACCTGGCCGAGCCGTGGCGAAAGCAGAATCCTCGGAGGACATACAGGTTCAACGGAAGCAAAATATCGCGGCGGTGACAGAGGCCCGGCTTGTTACCATTGTGGAAGTGTTTTGGAGGCCCTGGACCCCGACGCGGCCCCCGGGCGCGCGGAAGCTGCGGAGCTCTATTGATGCCGGAGGTCCACTTTTTGTCGGGTAGGGATTCGGTATTGGATCGGCATGACTCGTAAAGCCTGCCTTATTGGAGGGGTGCCTTGAGGGTGATCGCCCCAACTGGTGGGACCATAAAAAGGGACCCCTGTCCTGGAATCATAAAAATTCTAAACCAAACAACACGGCATGTTTTCGAGGATATCACCTTCTGATTTGGGCCGCGCGCGCACGCCCTAAGGGTGGACGGGAGAGACTCCAGGAGAGACATCGGAACAATGCACAAGTATATTCCGGCGGTGTACGGTACGTCCGCGTGCGCGGGGTACGCCACGGCAACCATTACGAGTCGAAAACGCTCTCCGGGGAAATTACCTAAATCGGGCGGAATCTTTTTACCGTGCGTGTTTAAGGCGGTTTGGGCGCGCTCGGGGGAGGGCACGGGCCGCGGAGGGGGCGACGTCAACGAGATGAGAACGAGGCTGTTTCGTCACTAATGTCGCACGCCACGTGACCACCACCGCTTTGTGAACCCCCGGGAGTCTTGAGCGCAAGGTTCGTTACCACACTCAAGAACATTGTCTCACTGGAAAAAAACACACAAAAAAGTGAGAAAAGTCGGGGAAATATCCGAAATGATGCGTCCATATATACCATATGGTGTATAGTATTGTTGATATCGCCTGCCAAAAGTAATACTTTTACGTTTACAGTTTTCGGTTTTGCATAATTTCAGCTCATTTTTAAGCGGTAAATAGTTTCTATGAGCTGACGGCCCCTTCACTTGTTTTGCCTTATTCGCGGATCCGGCGAGCAAACTGCTCTCGCGTTCTCCGCGAACTTGCGAATAATGTCACCCCCTCCTCCCCC
>NW_026267218.1:576583-581390 GCF_000697945.3 Frankliniella occidentalis | reverse complement strand
GGGGGGGGGGCTTTCATGTCTCAATCGGCCCTCGATATGGTGGCCGGTCGGTAGCCATGGTAACGCGACCCTGCCCTGCCGCCGCCGCCGTCACCGCCATGGGAGTGGAGAGGCGAGTTGGACGGCCCCGGCCGCCGCACAGAAGAGAGCCGACAGGTTATGAGTGTGACTCAGACACACACACACTCGCGCAGGACTCTCACAGGACCCCTGCAGTCAGGTAGTCGGACGGAAGGGGTGCGGGGCCGATGATAGATACGGACACCTTCGGCCCGGACACATGTATCCTGGAGCGGCACGTTAGATTCGTCAGGTGCCACTCGCGGTTTACACACACTCACACACACTTCGACCGGTTTATATATTTTAATAAAAAGGAAGCCGTCACAATTAGTATTCAAGCTATTTTGTTTTCTAAATTTATTTTGGCTCAAAGAGTTCAGTTAAGAAATCGATGCTGAACGTAGACGATATACACATTTAGGGGTAGGGCTCTTTCCACCGAAAAATTCCGAAAAATGTGTTCTTGGCCTGCATAATTAAACATTTCTTAGGTGTTTGAATGTAGCATCTGCTAAAAAGGATACTCAGATTGCACCAAAGACGCGGCTTGAAGTAGTGAAGTAGCTTGTTGCGATCATGGAAGCGTGTGTTCTTCTAGACGACCTGGCTCGCCACGGCGACCACGGCTTAGCGGCAGCTGAATCGCAGCCAGCTCGGAGGATAGCTTATTACTTGGCCTCTCACTCTCTCAGCGTTCCTCTCACTCTCTCGCCCCCCCCCTCCCGCTCCCTCTCACAGCCTGGGCGCCCACAATGTCAACCCGTGCATTCCGGTAACAGTAGGAGGTGGACTGTCCCGGATGGTCCGGGACCACCGTGGAGGCTGTGAGGTCGAGGAGATGAATCTTGTCTTCACACAGAGAGGCTGGGCCGTGCCGGCATGGCCCCGCTGGGGGCCGCTGGGCCCGGCTCAGATCAACATGTCGTCCATTCAGAAGCTCTTTCCGCCCCCCACTCCCTCCCTCTCCCCCTTCTCCTCGGATTACATCTCATCGCGCTGCGTGCCTCCTAATTCTCCCGCACTGGCGGCCATTTGTCCCCCACCTCGAGGAAGAAAGAGAGAGAGGGAGGAAGTAAGAAGGGGAAGAGAAGAAGTAAAGAGAAGGGGTCGGGGCTGTCGCGGAACTGAAGAGGGCAAAGAGGGTAGAAGGGGTGGACAAAAGAGAGGTGGCGTCCTCGGCGACGCTCTTAACCCCACAGTCTTCGCCTCGCACCTGCCCACCCGCGAACGCCCCCTGCTTCCCCTTACTTAACCCCCCGCGGGGGGAGGGGGTCCCCGATGCTGCCACGTCCCCAACACATCCTTGAGCAGCGCGTCAGATTGAAGAAGATAATATAAAAATGGCCCTCGCCCGCGCCCAATATTCAACCCCCCCTCTGCTCCCACCCCCGCCCCTCTAAACCCCAATCCGTCAGACAATTTCACTTCACAAGGAGAAACGATTCGTCAAAAAACGAAGTGTCGCGTGTGTTCCGTGCGGCCCCAGTAAGACGGGAGGAAAATGACCAGATTATGGTAAAAGAAATGATGGGAATGGGTTGCGTCTGTTTCCTCTTAAGGGTTTGTTCTTGTGTGTGTCTTCTTGTCTGTTGCTACATATTGCTTCGCCACGGATCGTTCTTTATTATACAGTTTTCGTTCGTTAAAGATTTTGAACCTGTGATGAATAATCACGTATATATTTTTTTATACTTCTACGCTGTATTCTTACATAATTTTTAATACTCTGTTGTCGTGTGCCCGTGTGCCAGTCTGGGGAAAGACGACCCAACTGCTGCCAGGCGCAGCTGCTCGCAAAACTGCACCCCATTTACGTTAATTTTTGCAAACCGCCTTCGCAACCCGTTTCGCCAAATTTCCTTTCCCGTCTAGTTGTTGTATCTGGCCGTTATATATTTCTGCGCGCCTCGCCCCAGACGCGCGGTTAAGGCAGGATGGCAGCTCCTGGAGGATACATCAGGATGAAAGGGATTCCTTTGGAACGCCACCCAATTTATAAAACGGGGCGGTGGTGGCGGGGCCCAGCGGGGCGGGGCTTGGCGGGGTAAAGCTGGCCAGGCGCAGTACATTTACAGACTAATCCGTAGCCTCGCGGCTCCTTTCCCTCGTCTACGTTTTATGCATTTCCAGAAAGACGGAGGCCGGCGGGGTCGCCTCCAGGGCACCTCCAGTAGGCACCTCCAGGGTGCCTCCAATAGAGCGCCTCCTAGAGGCGTTTGGGGTTTATAACAGACACGCAGGGCAGGGTACCTCAGGGGGTCAGGAATTAAGGAGGTGCTTATCTCGCATGAGGATTCTTAGCTGAAGTAAGAAAAGTTGTATTCTGTGTTTTTACGAAACTTTGATATGATTGAAATTTAAGACATAGTGATTTGCACATCTTAGTGGAGTCTGTCTTTAAAAATCCTTTGCCCCATAACTATGGCCCTTTTCCCGTTATTGAGTTGGTTCCAGATATCGACCCCTTCAAACTCCTGGCGCTGACTGGGTGGTGAGCCATGGCTCTACCCCGTCAAAGTGACAGAAAGGTTATTAATTTTAGAGAGAGAAAAAAAATTAAAACTATGCGAGGTTGTGGGAGGAGCAGAAAAAAAACACGTCCTGCGGAACAATGCCTAACAAGGGCGGCTTATGTACACAAACTGGGGGCAGGGGATTTGTTTGGCAAATGGGTTTCAGGGTGGAGAGAAGGGGAGCATGGCCCGAGCATGGCGCTGACGAGTTCTGTGCCATCCGAGGGGAGGGAATTGCCTGGACGGAATTTTAAACTCGGTCTCGGGGCTTTATTGACTTTATAATCCCCATTTGGTGTCGGAGGGAGGCGTGGGGGTGAGGAGAGCAGTCGCGGAGGCGGCGCCGGGGCGGGCGTCCGTCTGTGGGACGAGAGGACGGCAGTGGTGGCTGCTGTGCCACATTCGCCATCATGACTCGAGGCGTACTACACTGATCGGCGTCAAGCAGGAGCTTTTCGTAACGCCAAGTCTTGTATTGCTATTTTTCTTTTTGCGCAGGCGAAAAACGTATGCTTTTTTGAGGACGGAGGAAAATCTGTGAGGAACTCCTATAATATGAGAAAGTCTCCTCAAAATGTTGGAATTTTCCTTATTTCTTGTATGAAATGCGAACTCAAAATTCGAAGCGCTTTCCTTAAATGCTTTTTTTTTAAGTGAATAGAAAGGACAATAATAATGCATATAAGAGACCAAATGCAGCCCTGATAAACAGCGGGGCCGTGTCTCTTCTGAGTGATGGACCTGCCATGGAGTGGGGTGGAGGACAGCTGCTGCGCCTGATGGTCACGTGCCCGCCTGATCAGGTCCTGCGCGGATTTGTTTTCTTCCCGCTCCTCGCGTGCCGTCGTTGGGCGCGCCTCGAGAAAGGGTGACTATGAAAAATGGCTGCGCTCCTATTTAAGTCCCCTCCTCCTCTCTCTCTGTCTCACCGACTCTCTGCCTCTCTCTTGCTTTTGTCTCTGCTGCACACAGCTCCTAAATGGAGGTCTGCGGGCAGGCAGACCTCGTACTGGTCAGTCTCAACAGGTAATGACTGCCATCTGGCCGCCTCTCTCTCTTCTGTCTCTCTCTCCCCAACTCCCTCTCTCCCCTCCCTCCCTCTCTTCCTCCCTTCTCTCTCTCTCTCTCTCTCCCTCCGAGCTGCGCCCCATATTAAGTCCCTCTTTCCCCTCTCCTGCTCAACCCTCTGTGGAGACCCCACGGACACCTCGCCTCATCGCGCTCCTAGCCGCTCTCAAATTAGCGTGCCGCTTCTCCCTCTCCCTCTCTCTCCCTCCCTCTCCCTCTCCCTCCCTCCCTCTCCCTCTCTCCCCCTTTCTCCCTCTCTCTCCCTCCCTTTCACTCCCTCTCCTCCGTTCCCCAAACATCTCATCTCTTCTCCCTGCGTCTCCGAGTTTTTCTTGCTGTGGAATAAGTTATATTGCACGCTGCTGCGTTGATTATTTCTACTAATTTTTGCCCTTCTTTATGTTGATTATTCGCGGCTGGTCTGTGACGAGTCCGCGGCTCGCGCGAAGCTCACCGAAATCGTAATAATCGCTGTTACTTCCTCGCGACGACCGCAGTTATTAGCCTCAAGCGCGGCAACGTGATCCAATACCACCCGCACTTGTCGGTCTGTTCGAATATGATGTAGGGTGTAGTCCCGTGTAGTACGTATACGTACGTCCCGGCGTGTGCCGCATTGGAATTGAGCCGTCACAACGTCATGTTGTGCCCCGGCCCGCTCACCCTCTCACTAACTCACGGACGTCTCTCTGAACCTCCCTCTCTCTCTCTCTCTCTCGCCTCTCCCTTCGCGCTCTCTCCCTGTATGCGAATTCCGCGCGCTCGCTGCAAGCCACACTGCATGTGCAGCACGGCGGTCCGGCAAAGGAGATGCTGGGCGTGGCGGCGGGGTGGGGAGTGTAAAGCGGCACGGCGGGAACTTCAAAGGGGCGCGCGAGGCGCTTTCCACGCCCACTCGATCGCCGCGCGCTCACTCACACACACACAGAGTAGGGCCCCTCACCCCGCTCTCCTCTTTACCGCGTGCCTCGCTACGCGAAACAATGCCCATCAACGAGACTTGCAGTCCTGCGTTCATTGGGTCCGCGGAGCAGAGGTTTGCAGCCTAGGAGGAGAGCACCGAGGAAGACAACAACGAGCAGCTCGGTGCGTTTCTTCTTTTTTTGGAAGGCGTCAAAAGCGGTAAAAAGTCTAGGATAGGGTTCACGTAATGTAGCCCCCCC
>NW_026267218.1:566895-570228 GCF_000697945.3 Frankliniella occidentalis | reverse complement strand
TCTTTTATTTGACTACATAAATTAAAAACGTGTACTTTTTCTTAATTCTATCGGATTTTTAAATACTTGTTACTTGTTTAAATATTTTGCAAAACGGGTCTGGAATAGCGTCGCAATGAACCCACGCGCAAATTCATGCTCCCATCGGCCATTCGTTACTTGCTCATTGCGAGGCCATTACGACGAATGGTGTCGTTATTGTCGCATTGTTTAACTGCGATTCTCCGCCAAGATAACGAGCTTGTATCTCACGCCATACATCGTTTCCCTCTCTCTTTTTTTTCCCTCCCCGCGAGCGACGATTCGCGCACGCGTTACGCCGAAGTGTCGTGTGGAATCGCTTTCGCTGTAATGCCTCTACATTGAGTATACATTCATTTTTGTAGTTCGAGGGGTCGATTGCGTACTTTGTCGTCGTAATGTGGATCGGTGACGCATCTTGATTGTGGGCTTGGGTGGTAGTTGGTTCAGAGCAAACTGATAAGCAGTGACAATACTCATTGCAAAGCGTTTGGCCCCCATGACGCCCAGAAATTTTACTTCAGTAAATTATAAACAATCTTAGTTGATTTTTTAAAAATATGTTTGCATAAAATTAAATTGCCACATTACAGCATGCACGGCCATCTTCGCGCCTTTTTGCCTTGATTACGGAATGAATAAATAATTAAATTCCCACTGCTGCCTTTTCAAAAGCTACCTAGCCTATATCAAAACGTGCTTCAGCGACCGCATTTGTTGAATGGGTTGAATGTGACAATGTGCTACCCTGTTTCTCAAATGTCGTCTCTCAGCGCGGTGTGCAAGCGCGATAATGCACCTCTCCCATCCGCTGTCGCCAAGGGTCAGCGTCCGTGAGACGTCACCACCGCCACCCTGGCGCGCTCAGCGGCCTCGGGTGAGTCGAGCGGCCTGCGAGGGTGAGTCACTCCTGGGCCACACACACGTGAGGGAAGCGCCCCCTGGAAGCTGCGGCTGCGGATCAAACGGCGCTGTGCCGGTGCGCCGCCGTCTCCCTCCGCCACGGCTACCCCCTCCACGACGCGGCGGCGGCCCCCCTCCCCGTCCCGGGGCCGCTTGGCGCCGCCCCTCCCCCCTCCCCGCCCGCGCTGCGCGCTCGCCGTGGCCGGCTCGCCCCTCCCCCCGGCGCTGCCGGGCCAATGGCGCGCGGCGGCCGTGCCTCGCGGCGCGCCACCTGGCGGCGGCGGCGGGAGGCGCTGTGCGGGAGCGGGCCGGGCCCCGGGCGCGCGCCCGCCTCAGTGCGTCCAGGTCCTCTGGCTGAAGTGAACATGTGTGACTGAGCCCAAGCGCAGTGGGTGACGTGCAGAGCCGCGCCGCCGCGGAGAGTAGTGTCGTTGTGTCGTCGGCGGGGAAGTGCGAGTGCTGTGATGTTACTGGGTACCATGCAAGAGGACGGGCAAATCCTGGCGCCGAGTCCGGGAGGCATGGCCGGCGCCAAGGTGCGCGCGACGGACTTCTCCATCGCGGCCATCATGGCGCGCGGGTCGCGCGCGGCCGCGCAGGCCCGCACGGGGAGGAGCCCGCGCAAGCACACCGGTACGTCGACCCTCTGGATACGTGCATCGGATAGTGTTGTGGATGAGTGCGACCGTGTGCCGAGGAGGAGGTTGTCGTCGAGGAACGGCGTCGTCATCGTCGTCGTCCGGCGTTTCCGCGGCCGCCGGGGGCGCGCACAGCTTGTGCTTGAGGATGTTCACGTGTGCGTTGGCGGACACCGTCTTGAACGTGTCCGTCGAATGACGTGTGCTGTGGTCAGTGAGTGGGTGTGATCGGAAGGCACCCAGGATGTTGTGACGAGGAAGACATGCTCGTCGGCGTTCCAGCCGGCTCGTCGTGCACCTACCCCTTGGATTATGTTCCCCGGCGAAGTGTCCTGCCCGGCGACGTCTTTTCCGGTTAATCACACAATTAACAGGGTGTCGTGTCGACGGGCACGCCGCCACCCCGGGGCCGTTCCAGGTACGGTCACCAAGACCACCGTGGTGGACAGCGGACACCGACCTTGGCCGGGCTCGTCGGGGGCACCCCGCCGGGCACTGCGGGGCGCTGCCGCCCTGCGGGTATCCCTTGCGGGCGTCCTGCGGGGAGCACCCCGACGAATGGACCCCCACAACAATGGGGGAGGCTGGCTCGGCGCGGGGGCGGGCCCATTGAGTTGCAAACCCTTCGACAACAACAACAAACAGCACGCTCAGTTTGGGAAGAAGGACGCTCGCAGCATGTCAGCACTAATGCGCGGATTTATCTATAACTACCCGTGTAAGAGGGGTGTGTATGTGTACGCACGCGTGTGCGTGTGTGTGTGCGTGCGTGGTAAACGAGATACTGTACGTGCCGGAAGCCGCACCAAATGACTGGAGCTCGCAATAATAATTATTTGCAAACGGCGGCACATCTGCGTCGCTAAGGTCATACTAATAATTTTCGTTGAAGAAAAAACGCACCGCACAAACACACACATACCCAGACTTGCACACACACATGCTCCGTCGTGGGTCTTAAAAATAACGCATGTGTTGTACGTACCCGCCTCGCGCGGCGCTCAGGGGGAAAATGAAGACAAGGCAGTTTCGGGCGGTTTCGGGTGCCCGCCCCGCTCACTCGCCGCGCTCTGCACTTGCCCGCTTTACGATCGCCTTCTCGCCTCTTTTTTTTCTGCGCGCGTCTCTCTTTCTGCTGGCTTCTTTTGGGCTTCTTGCGCTGCCGCGTGTGGTCCTTATTGCACACTGCCCGCCTCGGGCGCCGCTGCCAACAAAACAAAATGAAAAACAAAAAACGAGAGAAAAATGCTGTCGAAACACTCGACGCTGAAATTAGTAAAATGTTAATATTGAAAAATAATTGCCGCCAATATTATACTGGGTGCGATCGGCGTGGCTAACGCACTGCGCGGTGGTGGCGGCGGCGGTTAGCATTTCTTGAGGCGGATTTGCAATCTCAATGGGAGGGTTCAGTTTAGTTAGTAGTGTAACGCGATGCGTGCCGCGAGTGTTAGCTCTAGCGCGCCGCGCGGGAGTTATAAAACTGTTTTATGCTCTGCGCGGAACAGAGAGAGAGAGAGAGAGAGCCGTGGTGGCGGTATCGTTTTGATCGAACTCTTATGCCCGTGTTGTTCGTCAGCCCCGCAATGACAATCTACTTGCCGTGGTAAATGGCCCTTCGACACGCAAAAGAGCCGCCCGCCGCCACCGCCGCCCTCTTTGCTACCCTGTCCAAAAAACAATCGACTTTACTCTAATTGTTCTAATAAATTTCAAAAAGAATCAATGTCCACGTCGTCGTGAGTACGGAATAAAAATGGTTAGCGAGAGG
>NW_026267218.1:549607-562159 GCF_000697945.3 Frankliniella occidentalis | reverse complement strand
CACGCCCCACCACGCCCCACCACGCCATGCCACTCTCCGCAACGCGAGGCGCCGCCCCCCTCGAACGGTCTGACACCATAGCGAGCACACCGACCGACCGCTCAGCAGCGCGAGGCTCTGCTCGGCTGAAACATCTTTGTTGCCTCGATAAAATTGTCCAAGCTTTTATTTTGATGTTCGAACATGTGAGACCTGAGATCAGGGCGTTTTGTGTCCTTTTAATTTGCTTTCGTTACTTGGGGATGACTGAGTGTGGCTTATTAATGGAGTCGTACATTTATAATGTGACCAAAAATGTCGTATACAGTCGTCTTCCCCACGTCGTTGTAAGAAATGCCTGAACAAATATGGGGCCCTTTTCTTTGTCTAGTGTCCGTTCTGCTCGCTGCCTCTGGCTCCACCCCGCGGCCGCCCAAGAACTGCTCCCTCTTTTTCCCCGGACGCCTCTCTGTCTGCTGCAGAGCGCAACGTGCACACCTTGCGAAAAAAAAAATTATGAGAATTTTCGTTTATTTCAGGTGGTAAAATGGAAATTTTAATTTGTTTTAACGGCCGTAGGTGTGTGCGTCGGCGTGTATGCGTTTCTGTCCCTGCGCTGTGTGTGTTCATGTGTGTGTGTGTGTGTGTGTGTGTGTGTGTGTGCGCGCGCGCGCGCGGGTAACTAACTCATCGCCCCTTGCGCTGTTATTTCGACATGTTTTCCGTGTGAACAGCAGCGGTGCAACTGCGGGTGCAGGGCCGGCCTAAAGTTGCAACAATCGCATCTGTGTGTGTGTGTGAGAGAGAGAGAGAGAGAGAGAGAGGGGAGTAACCGTAACAGAGAGGCACACACTCAGTAGAGTATACGTAGGACCTTTTCCTCCCTGCTACGTCCTCCGACTTCAGTCAAAACTCTCCCCTCTCTGCCAGTCGCACTACAGCAAGGGGAGAGAAGAGAAGACGGTCTACAAGTCCGCACGTTGAGCGATGGCAACAAAAATAAGAAACTGTAGAAACTAAGTACGTTACCCCGCGCGCTGCCTGTGTGATGGAGTCATCCTCACGGTATGGTGCCATACTCGCGGACTTGTTGTTCTTCAGCCGCCGCGTCGGCTTCCTTTATAAAGGGCTGTAAGTACCTCATGACTGCTGCTGCTGCCGCTGCGGAGCCCTTGTGGCTCCCTACGTTGGAGGTCAAATGCCATGAGGTGGGGGAAGGAGGAAAGGGGGGGGGGGGAAACCCTTAGGGAGCAAGGAGAGGGGTACGTACACCACCGTCCTGGTACCAATCGAACGCCGCGAGCGTCGTCAGGTGTGTGTGTGTGTGTGCAGAGCCGCGGCGGGCCCCTGGAGAACAATACCCCATAACTGCGGCGCGTTTTACGAGCCGGTCGCCTCTTTGTCCGGCCCGTGCCGCGGTGCCCAGAGGGCGCTGCCTGGAGCCGCGGTGCCGGCCGACCACTGAACAAAGTGAGCAATCCACACGTTGAAAGTACGCGTAACATTTTTGTGCGATTTTTTAATAAATTATTATTTTTCATTACTGTCGTTTTATTTTTATGCGAGAATTTTTGTGTGCGAATTTTGACGTGGGCTGCTTTGTATGAGTTTCTCATGCCAGTTGTAAAAGCGCCAGGTAAATTTCCAGCATTTTTAAAACCAACAAATAATAAACTAATAATTAAACATTCGGACGAAACTGGATGAGTTGTGGGGAGCAGGCACCGCCCAAAGGCGCAAATGATGAAAGAAAAGGAAAGACGAGTAGTGTTGTAGTGGAAGCAGTAGTAAGGACCAAGGGAGGCGGGCGGTGGAAACAAGAGAAAAGAAGGAGTTGGTGGTGTCGGGGGAAAAGAAAAAATTGTATCAAGGGAGGCGGCGCCTCAGCAGCAAGCGCATCATAACACAACGGGGGAAACATTGAAAGTAGAGCAGAGCGAGGCTGAGGCCTGGCGGCGCACATCAAAGGGGCAGTGCATCTGTTACAGTGGCAAGACTGGCAGCCCGGCGGCGGGGCGGGGCGGAGCAGAGCAGGGAAGGGTTTCCTCCTGCCGTTGGTAGGCCTGCCCTGCCTTGCGGTGTCGGCTGCTTGAAGCTCGACGCGCGCGCTTGCCCGCTCGGCCACGGCCTCTAAATTCATACCTCGCCGCTGCTCCGAGCCGCCGCCGCGCCGCCGGTAGTTTTCTAGAGAATCACAGTGTTCAGCGCTAGTTTGGTCGCGGGCAGGGGCGTGGCCGCCGGTGCCCAGGGCGGGGACCACGAACATGTTAATACCGTGGTTTGTGCTCGGCCAGCACCGCCGCCCCGCCGCCCCGAGGTGTCGTCCTCCTCTTATTTTATATCGTAATTGCCTCATCTTGCGCTTGTTTTTTCCTTATTCTTTTCACACCGTACGGAGAGAGGAGAGAAGAGGGCGGCGGCGGCAGGCCGCGCCGGCACCGAGGTCGATTACAGGCCACGCCAAATTAAAGATCATGCCCCGGGATTTAGAGGGAAGGAGAGAGAGAGAGAGAGAGAGAGGCTGTCTGGCTAATGCAAGTTGGGGAAACTGCAATGAGGTTTTGACTTGGGATCTTTTACCCTTTTTTACTCTCTCTCTCTCTCTTTCTCTTTCTCTCCCTCTCCCTCCCCCTCCCTCCCTCCCTTGTGGTTCTCTAAAGAGTTTGCCTCCTTATTTCCTGCCTTGTCGAACCCTTTTTCTTGTTTTTGAATTCCCCGCGCGGCCACCGCCGCCGCGCCGACGCGTTGCCCCTGGGTATCTATTCCCCGTGAATGGGGCGGGTTCATTCAATCGGGTTCTCACATGATGCGGTAGTCTCTCCCACTCTGTCTCTGTCTCCTCTCACCTCTGTCTCTCTCTCTTCTCGATGGCGGCGGCGAGATATCGAACGGTCAGACTCAGTGAGAGAGCAGCGCGCGGCGTTGGTAGTGGGGGGTGATCTGTCGAGATTGAGATAAAAACGGAAATATTTCCAACTGGACTTCGAAAGGAGGAGGGGTTGTGTAAGGCTCTCTGTATGGGCGGCTCTGGAGTGGCGTCCGAAAGCGCCGGCCCTGGAGCCCCTCGCGATACACTAGGCGACACGGCGCGCCGCTCTCGGACGCCACCGCACGGGGAAGTACCACAGAGCGATAAATAATCCTCCCTCGCGCCCGCCTGTGGCCGCCGGCGCACGATTTAAATGGCTATTTGTCTGGTGTGCGCTATGGGCAGAGAGCCCCGGCAGCCAAGCAGCCCAGCGGCGGCGTGCCGGGAACACTTTCTTCAGCTGCGAATAATCAGGGGGGTCGATCACACCAAGGGCGCACCTCACATACTCGCACGGGGTGCATCATGCACCTCCCTCTGTCTCTCGATCACTCTCTCGCTCTCTTCGATATCTCGCTCTCTTCGATATCTCGCTCTCTTCGATATCTCGCTCTCGTCGATATCTCGGTCTCGTCGATATCTCGGTCTCGTCGATATCTCGCTCTCTTCGATAGCTCGCTCTCTTCGATATCTCGGTCTCGTCGATGTCTCGCTCTCTTCGATATCTCGGTCTCTTCGATATTTTGCTCTCTTCGATATCTCGCTCTCCCGCCCGCTCTGTCTCTTCACTCTATCTCCCTCTTCCTCTCCCTCGTTCCCTCTCTCTCGCTCCCTCTCCCTCCCTCTCCCTCCCTCTCCCTCGCTCCCTCTCCCTCTCTCACGCACCCGCGGTCCAGCGCGGGCCGGCCGTGCTGTGCGGTGGAAGGGAGATGTTTGGGTGGGCGTGAGCAGCGCTCTTTGCCGCCTTGTAATCTGAGCGGGGCGCGCTGGCCGCGGCGGACACGGCGGCCGCCCGACGCTGCCCGGGGGCAGGACAACTGGAGCTGACTGCATCCGGAGCAGTGCAGTGGACATCACGCTAACCGTGTGGTGGCGTGGCGTGTCCGTCAGCTTTGGACAAGTGGAGGAAGAAGTGGAAGAATTGAAAGAGACGAGCGGGGCTCCTATGGTCAGGAGGCGGCGGCGGCGTCCACGCCAAAGGCGGCGGGCGCGGCGCTTAGGCCATAGTGTTACACTAATCGACGGCCAGATTGCCGGTCTCATGGCTCGAGGTGTTCGCCCGGCCGCGCGCTCTCGCTCGCACGTACGGCTGCAGTCGACGTGCCTGGGAGGAATGTCCGAGCCGAAAATGTGTGCGTCGGGCTATAAGTGCCGGTGTCCGTGAGCGGTGTTTTCCTGTTGCTGACGTCCTTGTGTCTCTCTGTGTTGCAGATCGGATATCGCGGAGAGAGCTGCGGGACTCGGGGGGTCGCGGGGGCGGGGGTTGCAGTGACGAGGACCTGCCCTCCAACGAGGAGGACGCGGACGTGGACGTGGAGGAGTGCTCCGAGGCCGAGTCCGTGAGCGGCGGCAGCTCGGGCCGGCCGGCCGGCGGCGGCCACCGCGCCGCCTCCAGGGGCTCGGCCTCCGGGGGCGGGGACGCCGCCGACGGCGACCTCGACGCCGACCTGGACGCGGACGCGGACGACGACCGCGAGGACGGCGACTCGCCGTCGCCGTCGCCCAAGGCGGCCGCCGCCGCGCTCCGGAACAAGTCGCACTGCAACTGCCCGGAGCTGCTGTCCGTCGACTGCCACCTGGAGACCAAGGAGCTCTGGGACAAGTTCCACGACCTGGGCACCGAGATGATCATCACCAAGACTGGGAGGTGAGTACCGTCGTTGTGGGGGGTCCCTCGGGGGGTCCCGGACGCGCCCTTGCTTGCTACGCGTGTTGCTCTGGCAAGTGTCGGGTGTGGTGTGTCTGCTCGGGATGTATGGCAGCAGCAGCAGCAGCAGCAGCAACCTGAAGCCGCTGCCTGCGCATCGGGTCTAATCTTACAGCACATTACAGACGCTAAGTCGACGCCGACCGGGTCTGCCCGCGCTGCCCCCACCCTCATGCCCCGGGGATTTGGGGGAGACGCGCCGCGCGCCGCGCGCCAGCTGGTCAGCAGGACCAGGCGCTGCTGCTTGTGACCGAATCGCTTGGACACGGGGTGGCGGGGAGACGACCGAGTGACGTACACATAGGCCGATTTCGTGTATTCCGCGTCGGTGTGAAACCAAATCTCTTCTTTGCCGCGCGCTGCATGTCGCGTCACGGAGATGCGCCGCATATCCCACCACCTGCAGGTCGAGTAAAGGGGCGCAGGCGTGTAGTTTTGTTGTCGCTCGCTTCGACATATCTTTGACAGGTCGAGGGGGGGCGCTGTTCTATAAATCGCAGGGGAGGCTGGGTTCGGTGACTGTCTAGAAGCTAGTCCGGAGATGTCACCCCTCCCCCTCACACCCACCGCCCCAACTCCAACGCTCCTGCTCAATTCGTACGAAAAACAAAGAAAAAACCTCTTAAGGCTTTCACGCCTTGGTCGCCGTCGTCATCGGCGAGGTGACTCTGCTCGCTCGGCCCCCGGTTGCACTCCGCGGGGCAGCCGTGCGGGACGCTCCTTCTGATCGGGAGAGCGATGCGCGCGTCGCGTCGTCACGGCGACTTCCTGGTGCTGGCGGAGGAGGAGGCCCTCCCGACCTTGGTGGGCATCCTCGCCCTCATTAGGAAGAGCTTGTCATCAACGCAGGATTACTTAGTTTATCAGAATATGAAATCGCACTGCTGGGCCGGGATGACTTGAACTTTTTTGGGTTTATTTTTTTTGTGTGTTTAAATGTTTTTTAAAGATTCTTCCTTTTTTTGTGGGTGTTTTAGAGGCGGGTGGCACTTGCATTTTGTGCACAATTGAGAGGGGAATATAGGAAGGGAGAGGGGGTGGGAGGCACCGAGAGAATGAGAGAGAGAGAGAGAGAGGGAGAGATAAGGGGTATCGGTGGGCCATCGGTGACACGTAAAACCAACAGCCCGAGGCCGCCGGTGGGCCTCGCTGCGCTCGTGTTTGGTCATTTGGGTCCGCTGTGGCGGAAATGGATTGCATCTTAATTTTACAAGCGATTAATCATGAATAAACATGGAAGTGGCTGGCCGGGCCGGGCTGGGCTGTGAGAGGCCGGGGTGGCAGGCCAGACACAGCTTAGCCGAGCCTTATCGCATAAGTCAATCTCAAAAGTGTTTACATTAACGTATTCATCATGTTTTCGCCGTGTTTTTTCTCCCTCTCGTCTTCACGGCGGTGCCGGCTTGTAAAAACACTGGACAACTGTAAGCCAACCCTTTAGACCAGCCAGAGGCCTTCCGTGTGTACCTCCTGGTCGTGCAAGGAAAAAGTTTGGGGTGACGCGATGAGCGACGCGTCGGTGCTTCCCCTTCGCTTACCACCCCCTTTCACTGCTTCCTCGGAGCGTTCCCGGTGACGTCTTTTCCTCCCCTTCCCCCCCTCTCCTCACTTTTCCTCCCTCTTCCTCTTCACTTCCTCTTCGTCCTCCTCTTCTTTCGTTCACCGCTTTCGCAATCCTTTCTCTTTTCTTTCGTTTCTTTTTCGTCCTATTTCCCATTTCCCTCTTTCTTGTCCTCCTCTCTCCCTTTCCTCTCTTCCTCTTCCCGTCTTTTTCTCGCTTCCTCTCCCTCCCCTGGCCTGGGGCCCGTCGTCCTGCTCAACCACCCTTCTACCCTTCGGATTGGATCGTCGAAGCGTGACAAACAGAAACTTCACGCTCACACTCTTGGTGGGGCAGCGGGCCTGCAGGGGCGCGCGGGGTCCCTGTGCCTTCTGTCGCTGTGATCGCTCTTCCATATGTCAGCGACAAATTGAGTTCCTTGCGCACGGATTTGTAGACTGGGAGAGCGCGCGCGCGAGAGAGAGAGGGAGGGAGAGAGAGAGAGAGTTGCGCCTGCAACACCTTTCAAGAGTAAAGAGAAGAAACAAAAGAAGCAGTCAAACAAACTACTTTACTTACGCCGCCGCCGGGGCGCTCTGCTTCGCCGTGCCAAGGAACAAGACCGGCAGCTGATAGTGAGAAAAGCAGAGGGATAAAATCGCGCCGAGGAACAGCAGCGGCAGCAGTGGCGGTAGCGCGGACCCTTGACGTGGCCCCGACCCGCTACATGACCCAAGGAAATCACAACAGCGCTACAAACATAGCGTTAAATTAACCCACCGCGCTCTTCGCCCCACCTCGCCCCGCCCCGCCCCACCCTGCCCCACCCCACCCCGCAACGGGACGCATTGGGGCGATAAATGTGCAAGCGCGACTGGCGCCCACTGATATGATTAACCCCACACCCTCTCCGTCTCTCTCTCCTCGCTCTCGCCGCTCCCTCCCCCTCTCGTGACCACGTCCCATCCCTCCAGCACGGCGCGCTGCTCCGCCCGGCCCGCCCCCGACGCCGTCCTCGGCCCCTCGGGAGCGCCGACAAATGACCCTAATTCCACTCCGTTTATAACAGATTTGCACAATTGAGACATCGGTCACCCCCGCGAGTGAGAGCGGGGCGAGCGGGCTGGATTAGGGTGAGGTGGTCTGTCGAGGGGAAAGGACTTCGAAATGAGCTGAACCTCTCTGTTTAGTGAACCTTTCTGCATGACCCTTTTCCCCCTTTATCCCGATATTTTTTAAATCCGTTCCTTTTGGGTGTCCTAGGTACTTATTGGGTTGTTTTGGTTTTGCGTCAATATTCGACCTGCCACTTGTTTGGTTTTCCCGCTACGGTTTTTGTGGACCCCACTTCTAGTGGTTGCTGCCCCACTTACCACTTCCCTTCCACTTGGTGCCCTTGCTTTTGTTTCCGTTTCAATTGGTACCTGTCCCATGTGGTGCTTGCTCGCCTGCCGCGGTGCCCTTCCACTTGGTGCCTTACCACTTTACTTGGTGCCTTACCTTACCACTTTACTTGGTGCCTTACCTTACCACTTTACTTGGTGCCCTTCCACTCGCCTCACTCACCTCCTTGCGGCACCTTCTTCTACTTGGCCCCTCACGCCTTGTGCATCTGCTTTATTCCTGACACGCCCTTCCCGTTTTCTTTGCCGACTTCGCCACCTTTTGCCGCCCCCTTTGCCACCTTTTCTGCCGCCGGCCTCCCGCCGCCTCGGTGTGATGCGATCGCGGGAGGCGCGGCAAGCTCGGCGGCGGCGGCGGCGGTTTCAAAATTGAATCATGATTCGGGCAGCGATCAGCCACTCGGCAATAAATCTAGCGCGCGCCGCGCCGCCGCGGGTGAGAGGGGAGGGGATGAGGAGGAGGAGGGAAAGGACGGAGGGAGGGGAAGGGAAAAAACTAGGGACCGGCGAGAGGTGAGTGGCGGCGGCGGGGAGGAGAGAGAGATGGTATCGCTTATTGATGTCTAATGGGACGATTATTGCGCAGTCGATCGCGTCCCGCGCGCCGCTCTTTGAGCCGTCGCTCGCACCGCCGCACAGCGCATGTCGGGGAAGTCCCTGCTGCACGTGGACGCAGCGCTCGCCAAAAGGACTCGGAGAAATTATTTTCTCCCGCAAAAGTAGCATCGTGCTGCTGCTGTTAATGTCGTGTTTACAAAGTGGACCCACCCACCCTGTACGGGGTGAGTTCGGCTGTGAGTTGCTGTCAACAAGACGGCGGCATCATCAGCAGCAGCCGTGTGCTTGTCTGTGTGTGTGAGTGTGTGTCGTCGCTCCTGCAAAGGCGTGTGTGAGTGAGAGAGAGAGGAAAGGGGGGGGGGCAGAGAAGGTCGGCGAGTTTGTTGCGGTTTCCGAACGCCCCGGCGGGCCTGCCGCCCTGCCCCCAAACCTTCCTTATAAACCTCTCTCGCTGCCGCCCTAACGCGCCGCTTCAGAGAGGGAGCGAGAGAGAGAGAGAGAGAGAGAGAGAGAGAGAGAGAGAGGCGGCCCCTTTGAGGTGCAGTCCGGTAACACGCATGGTGCAGCTATATTACTGACTGTATTCACGCCCAGCAGCCACGCCCCCCTCGCCGTCGCTCTCGCCGTCTCTCTGCGTCCATCGGTCTTTCTCTCTCTCTCTCTCGACCTCTGGCTCTCGATCTCTGGAACCTTGTCTCAGCACGCGTTTGCTCCGGAGATATTTGTCTGATGGAGCAGCACTTGCCCATCGTCGCCCATACCGTTGCGTGGCCGTTTAGAAATGCCAACCCATCAAAAAACAGATTTGCGGAAAAAAAAAACAGTTTTTTGCAAATTTTTGAACCTGCTCTGGGTATGTAAATGTGAACGAGTAACCGCAACACCCGTGCGTGTTCTGCCCCTGCTATCAGTGCTTCACACCTCCGTCGTGCCGTCCGCGGTTTCTTCCCACCAATTTTCCCCACCCCCCCTCTTCTCCCTTCCACGTCGCTAACTTCCCACCCTCCACTCCCCGCCCCCGCTACCTTTATTATTTCTTCCGTTTTCTTTTCATTATTCGTAAAATAAATGCGCGGGCGAAAATGAAAGGTGTGTAGGAGCGGGAGGAAGAGGAGGCTAGTGAGTGGGAGAGAGAGAGGGAGAAGGGGGAAAAAGGAAATATGTGTGTATGCTTGAGCAGGAGGGCCTCCACCGCCTTGTACATTTATGCATGAATTCATCACTCGTAATTACCTGCGGCGGTGGGACTGCGCGGGGGGCAGTACTGCCAACCTCTTCATCAGGCACTGCGTGGCCAACCTCGCCACCATACCGCAGGTTTTGGTGCGCGCGCGACTTTGAACCCGCGTGCCAGTGGTGCCAACTGCTCAAACAACGCCAATTTTTTATTTTATTTTTTCGTCTGCTCGGCGTACCGTGTCGTCGCTTTGGGTACGGTCCCTCGGGGGCAAGGCCCCGCAGGCCATCAGCGCGCCTGGCCCCGGCCGGGGGGCGTGTCCGGGAGGGTGCTTGGACCGAGCCGTCTGGAAATGGCTTTTCTCACAGCGGCAGGGCGAGGCTCGGGCCGAGCTGCTGAGGTGTGAAGTATCGCTAATTTGTCACCTCTCTGTGTGAGAGATGTTGCCGACGCCGCCGACGCCTAGGAGTCAGCAGCGCAAGGGGCCCGACCCGTCCGTCCCGCCCCAGTTCCAGTCTGGGGCGTGCTCGTCGTAATGTGTTTGGTGTTTGCTACGGTGTGTGTGTGTGTGTGTGTGTGTGTGTGTGTGTCTAACGCCTGGGGTAGACGACCTCCTGGTTTAGCAGGTGATGAGTAAAGTATTTATTTTATACCCTGTCCCCAGAATTACCAAAACTATATTTTGTATGAATTCTACCTCAACCTTAGCACATACGTGTGTGTCATTAATTTGTATTTATATACATATATATATTTTTAATAATAAAAGCAAAATCGGCTAATTATGCCCTTTTGCAAAAGCTGACGGCGGCCTGCATGTGCTATGCCATCAATCATGAGGCAGGAGCAGTTGGCTTGTGCCAGACAGACTGGACCATCATCGCAACACTTTGTTGTCCTTTAACGACTAGCTCTGTGATATGAATACGTTTCGCTGCACACCTGCCGTGTGGCGGCGCGGGGCGTGGAGGTGAGGGGAGCTGTCATTTAGGGGCCCTATCATTACGCCATGGGCCTCGCCATAGCAGCGCCGCCACCGCGGCAACAGCCCGGGCAGTCGGCGTGAAAACAACAAAAAACAAAACGAAAATGGACGCGCGAAAAGTCGAGCGTTTTTAAGCGTCCTTTTGGCCCCGGGGTCGTCGTCGTCGGGCAAGGAGTACTGACATGAGGGGCACTGGGTGGGCACTGCCATTCACAGAGGGAAAACGACGTCCTAATAACGCTAGACTAGACCAGACGACACTATGACAAGCTTGCCAGTAATTAACGATGTATTTGCGAAATCACCCGACACGGTTGTAGCACTGGCTTGTTCCTGTTGTTCAAATCTCCCGCGCACCTTCGGCCACAGCAACTGAAATTTCCTCATTTCCGGTCGGCGCCCGGTAATTCCCCCGGTGTCGGTGGTGAAGTATCCGGGCGGCAGGCTGGTGTTATGATCACCTCCGGGACAGGCGTTGATTTCGGCTCGGACTTCACAAAAACCTTGTTCGTCTTTGGTGCTCGCCGCGGCCGCCTCCTGGGCACCACGAGCCGCTCGCGGAGCTTCCGAGTACTGCCGTGCTGTGCGACCATCGCCTCCCCATTTTCACAACGTTCTTTTTATTTCCATCATATTTTTTTTTCCGCTTCTCCTCCACCTTCCATCATTTCTCGGTCGCCTCGTTCACTAACTTCTCTTTCCCAGAGTTGTTGACCCTCCGACATAATACACACGCTTTGGTGTGTGAGAGGCGCCGGCGATTGAACCGGGGCGCGCTCTCCGACCATACCGCTGCTATCATCGATTTCACAGGTGTAGTGTTAGGAATGATCTCGCCAGCACGCACGCACACTCACACATTCACACACACACACACACACACACACGATCGGGAACACATACGTGGCTTTCTACTACTGCAAGATGCCCGCACCGCATCCCCCCAAAATAAAGAATGAACGGAGCTGTTATATTAACATTTTGGGGAGATTTCTAGCCAAGCCCACTTGTCATTTTCAAGTCTCTCGTTATTTTATTTATTTTTTTTTACATTTGAGGCAGGCAGGGTATAGCTGGAACTCCTTTCTTGTGGAAACCATGCATGACATGTGGCCACCCTCACACTTGTTCGAGGGGGAGCAGAGTTGGGCTGTTGACCCCGGCGCCTCACTGACACCAACCCGTCCCGCCGCGGCTGCTGCTGCTGCTTTAGACGCAATTATCACACTCATTATGATTTGCCTCCATCAACGTCAGCACTGGCCGAGGGGCGGCACAGTGGTGGTGCGGGGGCGGCCCGGGGGCGGCGCGCCGGCCGGCCTAACAAGCCATGACGGTCGTGAGCGGCACACCTTAGAGTGCGGCACCGCAGCAAGCCTTATGGCGAGTGCCACGTACCCAGGAACACTTTTTATTTTGATTATGGCTTACCGGGGTAGGTGTCTCGTCGCGTGGTCGCCTTCGCTCCTTTCGTTTTATCGTTTTCTCTTAATTTTGTTTTTATTAGTTTTTAAAATTTTAAATTTATTTTTATGATTAATGATTGTTACCGACGGCTCTTTGGCGCGTTGTTTGTTGGTGTTGTTGCTGCTGTCGTTAGTGCTGTTAGTTCTGAGGATGGTGAAAAACGCCCTAGGCGCCGCTGCTGGTGTGCACACCCCACACCAGATGCAAGGCGACCGCCGCCGCCCCTGCCCGCCTCCGCCCCAGACCGCCCCCACCTCAGCCAGCCCCGCACATCGGCTAACGTGTCATGTTCGTGATCTCCTTTCAATCATCTTTCCACCCGCCAAAGTCTTTTATAAACGCATCCCCTTTTGTTTTTATCGTTTCCATTGTTGTTTAGGAAGCGAGTGAGGATGGGGCGGAATAGGGGGCGCGTCAGCGAAAGCGACCGCAGCGGTAGCAGCAGAACGGACGGCCGCCACCGGAAACCGCGCGCCCCGCCCATACCTCGGCGCCCGCGAGAATTTTGAAATGAGAATGCGTGACATGTCGGAAAAGTATATACTGTAACAGAGCAGGGCGCAGCATTTTCAGAGTAAATGGGAAAGTAATAACGGAAAAGTTCTCCGCGCCGCGGCGCGTTTATCGCCGTCACGAAGTCGCGCATCGCGTTAACTCGCGGCGAGTTAGCGGCTGACGAGAGTCATATCGTGCGGGCCACCCCCTCT
>NW_026267218.1:542756-543067 GCF_000697945.3 Frankliniella occidentalis | reverse complement strand
CCTCGGTCGCTGAGTGAGCGGCCAGACAACATACGCTTGTCTGTCTGTCCCCCATCCATCCATCCACCAGAGTTTCATTCATTCCACTACTATTTCATTCATACGCCCGAGTTCATCTCGCCCATTCACCGTGATGGTTTTATTCGGACCACCGGTTGGGATAAGTGATCTCACCGCGTGTATTGACCGGGGTCAGTAACACTAGCACCTCCACCATTTTTTTAGCAGATGATACTTCCAGTATCACTGCTTGTACAACACCTACTTAAACTAATATTAAGCAAATATTAAGCATTTTTAACCACATATTA
>NW_026267218.1:529733-541751 GCF_000697945.3 Frankliniella occidentalis | reverse complement strand
CAAGGCCTACGTATGGCATTGTAACCTACTTTAAAGCACTCTAACTGTAAAGTAAAGCTATATCATCTGCTCCCACGTTAGCGCAAGCTTAGGTTTTTTCAGACCAGACGACGACGACGACTCTGAAAATGTTTCACTTTTTGTATCATTTCCAAAAACAACACAAAAATGTCGCGGTGGTTTACCGTTTCCCATAAGCAAAGATGACTAATGGGTCGTTGTGAGGCGCCGAGACGGGTGGAGCGCAGTGTGTCAGGCGGGTGTCACGGCGATGTAAAACAAGGTCCACGAGGGGGGAGGGGGATTAAGAATAGAACGAGACGTTTCACTGCCGCTGCTGCCGGTGCTCGGACACACGGGGCCCAGGTACACGTGTCCCGACCAGGATAAGGACCGCGATCACGGGGTCCTCGTGGTGATGATGACGGTCGTTGTAGGGGCGATAGCGGGGGAAAGGGGAGTCGGGTTTGGGTCCGGCGGGACGATGACGACGACGATCAGTTTGACGAACAGGTGCAAACGGCGACCCATCACTCATATCATCCCAGTGCACACAAACGCATTAGAGGAGGCCCACTCCCCCCCACCTTTACCCCTCCTATAACCTCTATATCTCTCCGTCCCTTCCATCTGACTTCTCGCCCAGATCTGTTGCCTTCCTTGTTTCACTTCCGTTGCAATGGAACTTGAGTGAGTGGGTGGATGGGTAAGGTGAATGTGCTCCACCTCGCGGGAGGAGGGGGTGGGAGCGGAGGGCGAGTGCGTCGGGCAGGAGAGAGAGAGAGAGAGAGGGAACGAGAGAGAGAAAAAAAGAGAGAGAAGCAGTGCAGGGGGCGGGAGGAAGTGTCCACCGCGATGCTCTGCCCCGCTGCTTACTTCCGGCTGCATCGCGTTATTACCGTAATTGTTTAGAGTGGCTGGCTCTTTTATCAGGGCAGCCAGGGCGCGCGTGCTCGCGTTTACAGGGCAGGCTTTCAAAAGTGAAAAGGACTGTAATGACGATGATAATGCGGGGTGACGTAGTTCTGGCTTACTGTAAACTTGTTTTGCGAAAATAGATACCGAAATAAGAAAATTAAAAGCGGTATGCACGATCGGGTCGTTTCGGAGACGATGATGCGAGCTGAAAATCGCGCGGTCGTTTTGCGTGCGCGCGCCTGCGTTTTTATACGTGTCTGTGGATGTGTGCGCGCGCGTGCTTGTGTGTGTGTGTGTGTGTGTGTGTATTGGACGTGTGATATATCTTTCCCCGGCCTGACAGCCCACCCAGGGCGGACGGGCGTGGTTAGGACCCTCTCTGCTGTCTGCTTCTGCTACTGCTCGTTGTATTGAATGCAAACACTAGAGACCCGCAGCAGCGCCGCGCGGCACGCTTTTGTTTCGCTATCGGCCTGCCCCCCTATTTAGGCCGTTGAGCAGCGAGATACTTTCTCGCTCACTCTCGTCGTGATGACTCGTGGTGGTGGAAGGCGTCTTGGTCCGCGCGCGGGGCGTCCGCAGGGCCGTCCTCGGCGCAGGCACGCACACAGGAAGGCGAGCTAATGGACGGACAGGAGGCCAGCGCCCGATAAAGAAAGAAAGAAACAGACCACACAGCACACGGCCTGTAATTTGGTATTCTAGCGCACGTCTGACTGATAGCAGGAGCAGCAGCGAGAGAGAGAGAGAGAGAAGGGTGGGGGTCGAGCAGCACGGCGGTAGCTCCTCGGATGAATAGAGTTCGCGTGTGAGGTTAGGCTGCCCCCGGGGTGTTTGGCCCGGGCCGCTGCGTGTCTCGTCCGCCTCACCGCGCCACGCCACCGCTCGACACACATGCGTAATGATAATAACAATCATAATAATAAGGAGCACACATGGTGTCCAACAGATTTCACGGAAAGGGCCACGCGCTTTTTTATTTTTTTCAATTCAATAACACGACGGCGACGCCCGGACGGACGTGTGTGCGTGGGCCAGGTGTGACGGTGTGAGGAGGTGATGTAATTGAAAAGTTGAGAATAATTTTTCTCTGATTTTTCGGAATTGGTGAAGCTGCGTATTGTTATATACTTTACTACTATTGTTCCCCAACAATATGCGAGCAGATGTGAGAAAGACACACGAAACGTCGCTGCGTCGTGTCATAGCGTCACGCGACCACCGCGAATATTTCATTTTCATATTTTGGCCCGCATAATTTCAAATACAACGCACCAGACTGCTGGAGCGTTAAGTATTTTGTTACTTGTTTTTTCGTTGTTGTTTTTTTGTTTTGTTTTTTCGCTTACGGTCTTGTCCTTTTCTTCACCTCGCTCGCGCTGGTCCGGGCGCGGCCGCCCCGCCCCGTCCGCTCGGGGGGCCGCCGTGCCCATACCGACCCGTCGGACGGGGTATTATCTGCTGCGCCCAGGCTGCGCGCTGCGCCCCCCCGCGGGGCAGGACGCGGCCCCAACAGACTGTCCGGCGCGCCCCGCCACTGAACCCCCCCCCCCCCCTGCGCAGCAGCGTTCATTTAAATTCAATGAACGTCTGAACAGTGGCTCCGCGCCGATGCCGTTGGCGTGTGGAGAGTCCCCCTGAGCGATGGCAGCCGCTTAACCCCCAGCTGAACGCGAAGAAATCATATGCAGCAGCGGCGCGGGGTCCTGCAGCAGCGCCAGCCGCCAGCTACCGGACTCTACTTTATTTGATTGGTCTGCCATGGGGGCCATGGGGTTCACGCAGTCCCATGGGGTGGGGGCATATTAGTCATGGACCGCCGCTACTGCAGCTCCTGCTGCTCTCGTCCGCACACCACCGCGTTCGAAACTCGTGTGCCTTTGGGGGGTACAAATATTATGGGGTCCCAAATGTGTCAGGGCCATTATTAAAGATCGCAGGGCCCCGTAATATTTCTACCCCAGGGGTACAAATGTCATGAGGTCTATTTCGACTCCAATCATGTTTATTTTGGGACCCCATAATATTTGTACCCCCCCCCCCTTCCCAAGGAACGCGGTGTTTGAACGACCCCTAACAACGCCATGACGACCGAAAAGCGTTACATTCCAACGCGTTTCGCTCGCGGTGGGTGACATGTCACGCACTTTGTCCGCGCGCCGCTCGGCTTTACATGATTAGCCGCATTGTGACGAGGCGTCGCGACACGTCAGTCAGCCGGTCCCGTCCGCGTCATGTCACTCCTCCCCTCGTCTCACCCTGCCTTGCCTGTCGACCCCTCACCAGCTCGGAAATAATTCACGGGTTCAATCGTCTCTCGCTTCATATTGCCGTTGTTGTAACGACGGTATTATATATGTATTTCTTGTGCCACTGTTTCGGCCGTCTTCTCTCGCTGCCATACTCTCTCTCTCTCTCTCTCGCTCTCCGTCCCTCCCTCTCGCACACAGCGCACTACCTCTTATTCCCCTCGTTTCCGTGCCATGTGTGACCGCCGGCGCCTCCGCCGGTCCTCCCGAGACCCGCAGCACGTGGCGCCTGTTTACGTGTTTTTCTGTTTTCCTCGTTCGCCTTCCCCCCTCTCCCGCTCCCACTTTCAAAATTTCCTAGGGCGGACCCTTTTCCATAGCAATTTCCTTGCTGCTGTAAAGGGATGAAATTTCGCATTTTTGAGAAACTTTTTCATTCTTGTTTTCATTATATGTCGAGCATTTACGATGAGAATTGTCGAATTAAGATATTTTCAGGACGCTACATTTCGCCTTGATTTTCTTCAGAGAGCCGTTAACTTACGATACCAATTGTAAATTTATAACATTGCATTTTTATACACATAAAATATTTCAGAAGTTCAATAGATTTTGTTTCAAAGTTCATCTGAATTTTTCCCCTCAATAACCACACATTTTCAAGATGTTTGTGAACGTTTCCTGGTCCTGCCGCGATGAACAGCACTAGGCACTCCGTTCTTGTTCATTACGAGTAAGGCGGCCGAGGCCTAATTCCTTCTCGGCGCGGTTAGGCCCGGCCTCTAGGCCCGGCCTGTAGGCCCGGCGGGCGGCGCGGCCCCATGGGCGTTGTTGCCCCGGCCACAGGCCCCGGCGGGCGTGACGGGAGAACGAATCAGATTGAGGACGTGTTTGTTTCAAAGCCGCCCGCCCGCCGGTCGCTCCGCGCCGCGCCGCAGCCAGTGGTCCAGCGCAGCCGCCAGCGCAGCTGCCGTTGACAAATGCCCCGCCCCCGCCCCCGCCGCCGCAGCTGCAGCCGCAGCCGCCCAGGCCGAGGCCCAGGCGGCCGCCCGCCCACCGGGACTCTCTATCCGGCCGCAGACCCCGATGCTCGAGCCAGACGCGGCGGTTTAGAGGAATCCTTACGGTGGGGGGACTAAAACGTTACATACGTCACACGAGGCGCGAGAGCATCGTAAGGTTTCGTGCCTGAAAAGGGGTGTGGGGTACAAATATCATGGCCCCTCTAGCGGGTTTAGTACCACAGTGCGAACTCCCGCACCCAGGATACAAATATTATGGTGGTCCCTTGCGTCCCAGGACCACTTGTAGGCCCATGATATTCCTACCTTACCTACCGTCGTTCGCCGACAAGCGCGCGCACAGTGGGCTCAAGTGCTCTCCCTCTCCTCTGTCTGTCGCGAGGCGGAGGCCGGAAGGAGTCTTGGTGGGGAGGCGGCCGGCCCTCCCACCCACGCAGTCTGGGCCGCGCCCCTCCCCCCGGCCATGGCGGCCGCGGCGCCTCGCCACGTCCAGCAGCAGCTGGAGGAGAAAAGAGCTGGAGGACGCCTGGAGAAGGAACCACCATCAATCATTCATGGCGGTGTGGTCGCCTGGAGGAGTGCCCGGGAGTGCCTAGGGGTACCACTTCCGAGTGCTCTGGAGTACCACTACACTCAGTCCTCAGGAGTACCAACCTACCGCAGTACCAGCAGCGCTTACCCGCAACCAGCACCAAAGGCACTCCCTAGGCTCGAAAACAAGCAATCTTAAAGCAATTCATATGAATTAGCATGAATGTTTAAAGCAATTTGCAAAATTCAAGGAACACAAAATCAATTTCGGGACGGGTAGGTGCATACAGGGGTTGAGACTGAATAGCGGACAGCCAGCGGTGGCGCCTGGAATGGCGCCATTAGAAGCTTGTCCAGGTAATGGCCTCTCCCACCCCTGTGCTTATCTCTTACCTCCTCACCCTCTCTCTCTCTCTCTCTCTCTCTCTCTCTCTCTCTCTCTCTCTCTCCCCCTCTCTCTCCCTCTCTCTCTCCACTTCCCCTCCCCCGACCGCAACAAATCGCCGGGCGGAGGGTGGTAGGGCAGCGCACCGGGCCGGCTGCTGGCTGCTGCGGCTGTGACCAATGTTGTTGATCTTTCCGGTTAGCTTTGGTGTCGGCCGGGCCGTCACAATAGTGGATGACTCCCACGAGCCGGCTAATAAGGGCGTCCTTTTCAACCGAGATGATGATGATGACGGTGGTAGTGAATTTGGTGACTCGGATGAAAATCTGATTCGCGCATCTATTTAAACGTACAAACGATCAATTTACGAAAATATTTTTGTGTTCCCCATAAAATATGTAATATAAATTGTTTACTGTGTAGTACATCATTGTAATGGTTTTTATTTTTGTGTTTCCAGGTGAGTGATCCAAAGAGTCGAGAATTTCCACATAACTTCGAGACATTTGAGCATTTGTTGGTGAGTCGATCGTGGGAGCTGTATCTTTCTGTATCATCGTTTGATGATAAGACATATACCGTGTCACGAGTTTGCAACGCCTCGTCACGCCGCTACACGGGGGGTAGAGTGTTGGTGGGAATCCTCGCGCCCTATCGTCACGCGCCCCGTCACGCGGCAGCACGCGACTCCACGATACTCTTAAAATAAATTTCACCGCGGATATATAAATGGGACGGGGAGATAGCGAAACAGGACATCACACTCACACGCGCGGCGTGGGATGAAGCGAAGGGTACAAATATAAAAAAAGAACCCTGGAAAATGCTGAAGGTCGCATGCATGATAGCGAAGGCGTGACATTGCGACGCGCGCGATGTGAAATCGGCGTGGAAATGGGGAGGACGACACCACCCTGTCTCCTCTCTGTCTCTGTCCCACGCCCCGCTATGCCACGCCCCGCCGTTTAGCTGGGGCGATAAATGTTGCTGTTCCGCGGCGACGACACCCCCCGCCACCCTCCGCCACTCCCCGCGCCACATCCAGCCACCCCCTGCCACCCCTCGCCGCACCGCGCCGCCGGGGATGGTGGGGAAAGTGCCGGTTGTGTTGGTTGGAGTAGTGTCGGGATCACTAATCGCTTATTACCGGCCTTCCCACCCAGGGCAAGCTCTTCGCCTCCTTATCTCCCTTACTTCTTGCGTTATTTGAAATGCAGTTAGATTTCCGCGTTCTCTGCTCGTGAAAAGTTTTCGGGAACGCTGCGTATCGCGAGCAACGACGCTGTGTCGTTCACGTTCTGTTAGCAGGGATGATGCCGCCTTGCAAATAGTCGTGCTGCAAACAGCCGTCGTGCCGATAATGACGAGTAACAAGCGTCCTCGCCGTCGACGACGCCTCGGTAATCTGGATCAGTGTCGCTCGAGCTCCAACGGGCTGGGCTATGTCGCAGGGACAACGAGGGAGATATCGTCCGTCTAGAGTGTGCTGTACACAACCCCTTATTTTTTTGTAACTGTTTTATTTCTGGTTGATTTTAACATATTTCACTTGTATGAAAAAGTAAATGTTCACTTCTCTACTATGGTTTTGGAGAATAGGGTGACCAGAACAAAAAATCACCTTCGCTATGCGCTTCAATAATTTTAGATTTTGCTAATATTTCGGAGGCCACACTTTTCCCACCACGGTCACGTTTTGCGGGTGACACTTGCCTCCCTGCGGGCCGGTGTGTGTGCGGCCCCGCCAGCGCTGCGGTGAGGTCATGTGCCCGTTGCCATTTCGGGATTGCCTTATTCCAGCGCAGGCTGCCCCGGGGGTCCGCTGGGAGCGCCGAACACCCCGCCCCGCCCCGCCCCGCCGCGCCCGGCCGCACGCCCGCGGGGCGAACAAGTGAATTTGGCGCGGCACGTGGCCGGCGCACGCTCGGCCGTGTCGTGAGCGTGGGGCGTGGCGGGGCGTGGCGGACCGGATTAAACTAATCATTTATAGAGCAGTTTCGCACCGCCACCCCCCGTGGGGGTTGGCCCACGCCACCGCGGCAGGCCGTGTCGGGTGGTGGAGGTCGGAGGGCTTTTCCCTCCTTTTAGGAAATATGCCGACCTCCACGACCTCCGCCCATTATATCTGCGTCTCCTTGTCTCGGCAACACGGGTCGTTTGAACCTCCACGGCGAAAGGACAGGCGGGAGACAGAGAGAGTGTGGAGAGTTGGCGGGTCTCTCCCCTTCTCCGTGTCTCTCTTCCTCTCTCTCTCTCTCCGCAAGCCGCGTATAATTGGCTGGGCTTGGCGCAGAGAGGAAGAGGGGGGGGGGGGAGGTGTCAGGCAATGTGGCAGGGGATTTATCCTGCCCCGGATCGCGGCTGTCCCCACCATCCCCCCTAGATTCGTCCTCAGCAGTTAATTTGGAGTGCTCATTGACTGGGGCTAAACTCTCTGCAACCCGCGCCTTGCTAAGCCAGCCTGCCCCTTCCTATCTCTCTCTCTCTCTCTCTCTCTCTCTCGCTCCCTAGTTTACCCCCCTACCCCTCTAATTCCAGAGAGCTTACCCCGTCCGACCATCCCACCCCACTTCGCCATCCACTGCCTCTCTGGGCCGACGATCGCCTTCCTAAATCAAAGTCACACTCTCTATCTGCTTCTTCACCTCCCTTCTCTCTCTCTCTCTCTCTCTCCCTCTCTCTCTCTCCTTCGCTCCCTCTCTCTCTCCCCCCTCCCTCTCACTCGCTATCTGACTCTCTCGCACACTCTCACCCTATCGCCAGCCGTACATCTCGGCGCCGTTTCCGCGCTTCTCTCGGAATGCTCCGCATTCACAGCTCGGCGCGCTCATGCGCGAGTTCGGCGAGCGGTCGGCCGAGAGGGTTGTTTATTTCCGCGAGCAACACTCTCCCAGAAATTGCAAATAAAAAGTCGTTCCTTGTGGGGGAAAAAAAAATCACATGTAATAGTAAAATTAGCAGTTTGTTCAAAGGACGAGGTAAAGCGCGTGTCGGTTGTTTTTGTTTTTGTTCACCCCCTCTTTTCGTTGTCAAGGAAACAGCTTGCGGCCCGCGGAACACACTGCTGCGCTGCGCGGTGGTTCTTTGCGGGAGGGTTGGCGGCGCAAATCTCATCAAATTGTTTTGACTAAATATGACGGAGCGGTGTGTAATGCAGAGAGCTTATATATACGGCTCCCCGCCGCGCGCTCCTCTACCCCTGTGCGCATCTCCGCACGTACCGGCTCTAGCCACCCTTATTCCAGCCACCACCCCGATGCTCCCCTCCTCTCTCTCTCTCTCTCTCTCTCTCTCTCTCTCTCTCTCTCTCTCTCTCGCTCGCTCGCTCGTTGTTTTCACTACCACCGCAAAGCGCGCTGTACGCCTCAATTAATTACAGTGTCGCGGGGGTCGCGTTTGGTGTTTTTATTTTATTGTAATTAGAGGGGTGAATCTGCACCATCTGCACCGATCCTATTGGGGGTGATATATTATTGTTATGGCACGCTGGGGGCGGCGCTGGGGGCGGCCACGGCAGTGCCGCGTGGGTGGGCCCGCCGTTGGGACAAGTTCGTCGCGTCGTTTTATAGGTTAGGTTATTTGTAAGGCGTTTTGTCGACGTTTTATAGGTTATGACGTCATCCGCAGTGGCATTTGTCCTTGTTTTAACGGATGCACAGAGAATCAATACTAATAAGATAAACGAGTATATGCAATTGTTGTTTTTTTTTCAACTTATTTTGGTTTTTCCCGTAGAGGTACGTTGTTTCTTTTTTTACGGCGTGTTCGCCTAGTGGGTGTGTCTATATCTCAATCCACTTGAATTATCCCATTGAGACTCACACCGCCGGCCCGACCGCGCTCTACAATTATGATCGACGCCGAAACACCTTAAAAACGATCCCCGGGCCGTTCGTCTAATTCGACCTCCACACGGCGGCCTCCCAGAGCCACCGCCTGCTGCCCCCGTAATTGAAAAGGGATCAAAACTGATATCAACAGGATATCGCTGCTTTTTCGATGATCAAGTTCCCCTCTCCCTTCTGCTTTTTGAGGCGCCCGCACTGCCCTTGCTCTCGGCGTACGCGGCATTTCGGCTGGTTTTACGCTCCATTCGCTTGCTGAAAAAGATATACGAGTCGCGCGCTGCCGCTGGTTTACGGCGCAATGTAAAGTGAAACTGCTGCTCGCTGAAAGTACGAGGGTATCGAATTTGTGGCTCCACGAGCGAGAGGGTTCCAAAAAATACTATTTTTCGTGTGTTTTTATATGAGTGTCGAGTTTTGACCTGCAGTGTTGTGGGTGGCCGGGGACATCCCATTGGTCTCGCCCTGTCAGCGCGTTGAAGAGGCGAAGGCCGGCCAAACAGACCTCCCTGAATGCGTCACCCCCCGCGGCGGGGTGCGTGGGTGCGGCCAGTGAGTGCGAGAGAGAACGCTTGTCACCTGGCCCAGCTCTGTTGCACTCACGCAGCCGCCCCAAGGTGCACGTCGTGCGGGGAGTTCCCCGAAAGAGGCTGTTGGCAC
This sequence comes from Frankliniella occidentalis, assembly GCF_000697945.3. Taxonomy (NCBI): domain Eukaryota; kingdom Metazoa; phylum Arthropoda; class Insecta; order Thysanoptera; family Thripidae; genus Frankliniella; species Frankliniella occidentalis. The sequence continues at coordinate 532,141 of NW_026267218.1, read as the reverse complement.
TGCCGATACTTTCTCTTACATTGGCAGTGAGAGATGGACCACTTTTAAACACTATTGATGAGCGACTTCGAGTAATTAGTTTGGGGGTTTTGGAATTCTTCCTCGGTATTGTGTGGTTTACATACCGTTGTCTCCCCTGCTCGAACCGTGACCTTGTTTGGACAGGACGTGGTCGAGGGCATATAGAAGGGGGAAGGTGATACCCTGGGTGTTGACGTGTCGCGCCTCCTCGGATATTTTACCGATATTTCACCCGGGGGCCTTGCTGGCCCGGAGTGTTTCATAAAGCCAGGGACTTGTTCCATAAAGTGTCCCAGAAAAAAATACCGACTTTTTACGACTCGACCGAGCCGGGCGCTGCGAGAGGAGGGGAAGGGGGGAAGGGGGGCTTCATTTCATACATATTAACCTGCGCGCGACCCGAGAGGAGCCCTACCTGTTCATTCAGGGGAGAAGCGGCATAGAGAGGAGCGGGGAAAACGCGTGAAAACGAAAGGAAGAAGAAGCCCAACTAATTCGATGACAGTCGAATCGGGAAGCGTCAAAACAGGGAGAACGTACAACCCATAACGCCCAAAACGTGTCGTAAGGTCCCGACGGAGCAATCTCGCCTCATTTAAATTTTCTCTCTCTCCTCTTCTCGCCCTCCACACACACTGGCCGGGAGCAGCAGCAGGAGCAGCAGCAGCAGCCAGGAAACATGAATCATAAGAGAATATTCTTTGATCAGGACGGCCGGCCGAGCCGGGCAGGCTCGCACTAAAAGCGGACGCGGACGACACTCGGCCTGCCGTCGGGCTGCTCAGGTGTGGTCCACGCCGTGGTCCGCGGGGCCGGCTAGCGCTGCCGACACCACGGGATGGGATATTGTGACGGGCCGGCGGTAAAGTTTAAATATGAAACGGGTTGGATCGCGGCGGTGCTGGAGCGCTGCACACGGCGTATTGCGCTCCTATTTAGAAGTGGAATTCGAGGTTAAGGTGGTGTCGGCGTTGGCCAGACTGGACACGCCGTATGCGTGGGAGTGTCAAACGCCTTCGCGCGCACTCTCGTTTTGTTGTGGAGTTGTGAGTGTGTGTGAGCGTGAATGTGTGTGGTTGTGATGACAAATGTGCAGGCTTGCCAACAGCTTCGCGCTGCTGCCAACAGCATAAACTCATTCCTCCGGTGAACGGAAGCCTGTTCAGGGCAGCCAACCACCCGCGAGTGTGCGAAACCAGCTTCATATTAGTCAGTTTTATGTGTTGGGAAAATTGGTTGATGCACCTTTTTGAACGTAAATAACAAACAGAGAAAACTAATCTGCAACTGATAAAAAGTTATCTTTTTTTTAAAAAATAAAAGGAATGAGAGCTTGTAAACAGGGTTCCGACATTTAATATTCACGTAGAATTTTTGGTATTTTTGTCCGTGCGTGTGTGTGTGCTGTTGATTTGGTGGCGAGGCACGGGGCGCCCGTACAAAAATGTTTCGCCTCAGAATGTCTCCAGGTGAGATGTTATACAGACTTTGTGGAGACGTGTTTGAGACATCGTAGAGTCTGTGGTGGACTATTATTGAGCCACCTGGGAGACGTTATAGAGGTGGAGCGTATTGTCTCTACTTCTGCCTGCTCATTGTCTCCATGACGATCTCTTACGGAGACATCCTGGAGACAAAGATTGGAGCTGTTGTCGAGACAACGCTGAGCCAATGCGAGAAATGACGTAGGATGCAGGGCTGGGCCATGGCGGGAAGTGACGTCGGTGTGTCTGAGTGAATTTGGTAAAACTTCAGCCGAGTGTGCGGTCTGTTAACCACATCCGTTCAGATCTGAGCCGGCAGGAACATTTTCAAAAATTTCTCGCCCGCCCTTTTAACACGGGGGTGACGGGGGAGAGCCGGCCGCAGGCCCTCATAGCGCTGTCGTATTCAGGTCCACTCGCGCAAGACTTTCGTCCTCAGATGCCGAAGCGCCACCTATCGGCAAGGCATTTCTCGAGATTATTTGGAGACGTGTTTGAGACATTCTGCAGTCAACCGTAGGATGTCTCAAGCCATCAGGGAGACGTTATGGAGGCACAGGCGAGCACAGCTGCTTCGCCGATAGGTGGCGCTTCGGTATCTGGGGACGAAAGTTTTGCGCGAGCGGACCTGACTACGACAGCGCTATGAGGGCCTGCGGCCGACTCTCCCCCGTCGCCCCCGTGTTAAAAGGGCGGGCGAGAAATTTTTGAAAATGTTCCTTCCGGCTCAGATCTGAACGGATGTGGTTAACAGACCGCACACTCGGCTGAAGTTTTACCAAATTCACTCAGACACACCGACGTCACTTCCCGCCATGGCCCAGCCCTGCATCCTACGTCATTTCTCGCATTGGCTCAGCGTTGTCTCGACAACAGCTCCAATCTTTGTCTCCAGGATGTCTC
>NW_026267218.1:527741-528963 GCF_000697945.3 Frankliniella occidentalis | reverse complement strand
GGGGGCATGTCCTGGCCGGCGTCCTGGCCGGCCCCCCCGCGGGCCTCTAATGACCACCCAGGACCCGCAGGACCCGCAGGACCCGCAGGACCCGCGGAGGTGGGGAGCCAGACACCTGGTGCGTCGTATATTTTGTCGCGCAGCAGCCTCGTCGTCGTCCGGAGCGGGCTGCTGCTGCTGCTGCGTCCCCCTCCTGCTCATGATGGATCAGGACGTTGGCACGCGGGGTGCTGCTCGATTGTGACTGCGGTGACGGCGGCGGCGTCCTCTTGCGAAGCACTTCGGCGGCGCGTCCTGGGGGGTGTAAGGGGCAGGAAGCTCCACGACGGCGCTGAATTCTTGCTGATTGCCTCGCCGTAACGATGAGCAGCAGCTCACCATGATAAATCCCGTTAATACGACACACTGTGGGGACTCCGTCATCATGTGTGGGCAGCCCCGGTGGTGGTGAGCAGCGCGGCGGGGCCTCGGGGCGCGAGGGGGGCGAGGCAGAAGACATTCAAGAAGAGAAGCTGGGCAGCCGGGCGAGCACCACCTCAAAGCTCACCTACAACCGCATGAATCATCGCCTCGTAAACAGCTCAGCATCCGATACAGGCCGAGTCGCCAGCGCGGGGCTGCGCCCGGCTGCGCCGTGCCAGCAGCCAGTCCACGCTCAAAATTAAACGCCTGCCCGGCGGGCCGCAGCCGATTTGTTCTGGCGGGGTCACACCAACAATATGCAGGTCATATTTTTTTGCGTTCTGAATTTCTCGTATGTCGTATTTTTTGCACGGCTGTCAGCGAGCGCGGGGCTTTTGCGCGGGATGCCTTCCGACCAAGTTGCGCGCCTTCCAAAGCCACGGCCCGGAAGAAGACGAAGAGTGGCAGTATTTTGCGTCAGCTGGGGGGTCAGAACTGAGACTTCGTTGCACTTCTTTTTCAAATGAACCTTTTGTTTCGTCATACACTACTCCGCCGGCTTGACGCGTTCCATGGAATGTGGTTGCTGGGGAGCTTGGCCAGTAGCGAGAGGGAGAGAAAGAGAGAGAGAGAGAGAGAGAGAGAGAGAAGGGTGAAGAGAGAAGGGGAGAGGAGGTAAGGCGACCCGAACTCGCTACCCACACTGCAAGAGTAAAATATCGCCTGGAAACTGAGGCTGTTCCTCCGGCGGGGCCTGGCGTGGCGATGCAAGCACGCGCACATACAACACACACGCGCTCGCGCGCGCGCGCGCGCGCGC
>NW_026267218.1:524318-527064 GCF_000697945.3 Frankliniella occidentalis | reverse complement strand
TACGTTAAAAAAATGTGAGTGTTTTTTTTCCCCCTTTTTTTACATATAGCGCCGCGGTCACGGCCAGGATCTTGTAACAACTTCCTGGAGCACCTCATTTTATTGACAAATAAAGCTCGTGCGTAAAACGCGAATTTACAAGGGCCGTGCGAAATGTGCAACATGCGTCCCATTAATGTGTTGTTGTTTTTTTCTGGGTAATTATGACTGTGTATAGTGGAGACTGCGATGATGATGGTGATGATGATTCTCCTCTATAAAACGACCTTGTTACCACAACATTGTGTCTGGCCGCTTGTGAAACACATTTTAAGAGCCAAAACCGACTTGGGAGATTGATCGCTGGGGCTAAAAGGAAGGGGCAGATCCAGAAGGATAGAGGGGGAGCCCTTGACCCACCGGCCTTAAGCCCCTCTCGGGAACTTCAACGCGGGAGCTCTACGGTCTCGCTGCTGCCGGGCATCCCCCTGAGGGCCGGGGATACGCGTTGATGTATAGCGCTCATGTTTGACGTCGGCCCGACATGGTTGCGATCAATATTTGTCGTCGCCCGGCAGCGACGAGGCCCCCTCATCGCGGGGGGGCTCGACATAAAATTTTTGACTTATTACACAGCCGCCCTGCTGGAGGGCTTATTTGCATTCTTGTCTCTTTTTTTGGTATCCCTCGTATATGATTTTCAAGCAGGGAGCAATGTAATATGCGCGCGGGTGGGAAAAGACACAATAAGATGTTGCGAGTTATCCGCGCGAAACAAACGAACCGTCTGAGTACAAGTTGTTCAGGTCGCAAAAGAGTATGTGAAGCCTGAAGCCTCTACACCTGGAGGCGACACCAGCCGCGCTGGAGGCGTTTTGTATGGCTGCAGGCTTTGACGCGAAGAAAGGCGATGTCACTGCGAGTTATCGCGCTTTTATGGGGCAGGCAGAGTAGAGTGTCGTCCAGCCCGATGGCGTCGAGATAAGCGGCGGGAACGACTGTTAGAAGGCCGCGAGGTACTTGGAGTATTTTAATCCCTCCTGCTCGCGCGCGGAGAGAGAGAGAGAGAGAGAGAGAGAGAGAGAGAGAACGTCGGGTATATGAGTCGTAACGGATAGGTGGTTTCGAATGTTACCGCCGCGTAAATCGACCGCAAGTATACGTTTTCATTTCCGTGTGCTGCTCTGCGCACACACAACGCGTTCATGGGCACTAACACTGTTGCAGTTTGTAGCCTCACTTTTGTTTGTGTGTTGGTTTGTTTGTTGTGTTTTTTTTTTTTTGTTTTTTAACGGGTACCCTCTGGGTGCTTGTGTGCAAGTCTCTCCTGCTTTCAATTATCACATCAAACGACGCGTCGTCGTCGTAACGTTCACGCCGTTTCGCGACGACTTGTTGAATGAGGTGCTTTTCCGCGATGGGTGCCGCCTGCCGGGGTGACGAAGTCCGTGTGACGTCGCGACGCCTTGGGTGAAGGTGACAGTGGATGTGCACAGGCCAAGCCGGGTGACACACACACACACACACACCGGGTGTGCCCGGCTGCAGCAGTGACACCACATAAAGAGGAGAGCGTTTCTCACCTTGCGTGTCAGGCTGAATGGCCAACGCGGCCACAATGCGGCGGAGAGCCGTCACGCCTCGGGGTGTGTAAACACACGGGGGAGAGCAGGGCAGAGCAGGGGGGAGAGACCTCCAAGGACGAGTTAGGGGAGCATCGCGCAGGTGCTGGAGGTGCGTGGTGGGTGACTTTTTGATGATGCCCCCACCCCACACCCCCTGCCGCACCGGACCCGCCCTCTTTGCCTTTTTCGTTCCATGTAATAATGACGGTGATGTCGCTGTGCCCTTTCTGGGAGTGCAGAAACAACCGAAGGGCATATGCCGTTACGGTGACTATCGCACGCCACCTTCGACGGTGGCGATGTGTGGAGGCATTTGGTGACTCGCGAGGCCACGAGGACCTGCTTCCTCGTGGGAGCCTTCCATTACCAGCGAGGACTGTGTACAAATCTTATTTTTGTACATACGTCTTCAGGGATAATGTAAATAGGTCCCATTGATACCTTCGCCCGTGACCCTGACCCTTCCCCTCTGTCCCGGCCGCAACGTTTACCTGGGAACCTCCCCCTTGCGGCCGACCTGCCGGCCACGGACTCTACAACCCAGATAGCAGCAGTCGGAACTGGGCCGCGGTGCTGAAATGTAATGGGTCGGACCCACCTCTACCCCCAAACATATTAATGACATTGATTGTTTTGTGCGGCCCACCTGCCCCACCAGGGGCACCCACCAGGGGCACCCACCAGGGGCACCCACCAGAGGGGCACCCATCTGCCACCATGGGCCCGTCTGTCTGCACCTGTCGGCTTGCACCACGGCTCGGAACCACCTCCTCCCCAAATGTCACGCCTTGCTGCTGTGCTGCTGCCCCATCTCTAATCCGGAACCATTGGGTTCTTTATTTATGCCCCTAAGCCGTCAGGCTCATCTCTCGAGTGTTATGGCGGTTAATTGTGTGGTGGCATTGGGGCGGAGGCGAGCGGGGCCCGTCCCGCAGCGGGCGTGACGCTCCCGCAGGGCCGGACGACGCTTACCTGGCGGTTGAATGGACCCACCCGGGCCGCCTGCTCGGGGACGGGCCCCCGCACCGCCTCTCTGGGCGTCAACTCTTTCTGGCACCTCTTTTCAAGCAAAATCCTCTGTTGGGACAGGGTTGACACGGCTGGGATAAATTTATGGCCCAGGTTCCTCCCACCCCCCTCCC
>NW_026267218.1:518540-524233 GCF_000697945.3 Frankliniella occidentalis | reverse complement strand
CCTTGGGAAGAGACGGGGGAGAGGGGGCGTCAGCGTTGGTGAGAGTGACGATGCACGGGTCGGGCGTGTGTGTAGGTGCGAGCTGGAGAAGTAGTGGTTGCCAAATCTTTTCATGATGAAGACGTTTTGTCAGCTAAGAGATTTCTAGTGATGTGATTCTGTATGCCGCACGCTTTGCTGTGTAGTGGCTCGCGGACACTTGCATCGTCGAGGTGGTCTCGATGCATTCCCTAATTCCTCTGAGTTATTACATTTGTTTATGACTCCGGCTGTCGGACTTGAGCCTCGCGTGAGCTGGAAAGGTTTGCCCGGCTTCCTGGAGCCCGGCAGCGCGGTGGCTCGCTGGAGGCTCGGCTGGAGGCTGCCCGCACCGACCGCTGGAGGCTGACGGATCTGGCTGGAGGGGCGGATTTTTGTCCCCCAATTGAATAAATGAGCTAATTTTGTGTATCTGTTCTGTCTGTTTCAGGTAAGTCTTTCAAAGCCGCGGATAACTACGTGTAGAAGCCCAATCGGGAAATGTCATTTGGAGACTGCGAGTGCCCGGTAAGAAGAAGACGGTTCGATATCGATATGTATTGAGATGCCGCACATCGACGCGGTGTCGTATCGATTTCTCGAAGGTGAAAAGATCATATTGGACCGACTGCGTTGTTGATGGTCCCGCCTTACCCCTTATGACCCTGCCCCCGCCTGACTCGTGGGCGGTGTGCTGGCCTCTGATTGGCTCGGCTGGCCTTGCCGGTTGACAGATGAACCGCGACCAATAAAATGTCTCGATCTCCGGCGAGATGACGCGAAATGCTCCACCTCGAAATGCGAACAAAGAGGGGGGGGGGGGGAGAAGTCGGCTTAAACTGTCAACTGGGTCCATTCAATCGCCTTAAGTTTGCTCAGAAATAAGTCTCCAAAGCTGGATATTGCAAGTTTTAAATTTTTAAGGAGAAAAATTAAAGATGTTTACATTGAAAATCACGGCAGTGCAGAGTACCTCAATGATAACTGGTGAAATAAATAGGCGACACAAAAAAAAAAAAAGGACTTGGATTGAAAGAAATAAAAAGAAACAATGCAACACGCACGCACGCGCCCTGGCGGGTACCCCTGGCGGGTGGCAGCCCAACCACTTATGCATGACTTGCACTTCGGTGATGTGCGCGCACAGCGCACAGGCCCAGCACGCGCCCAGAGGCCTGCCAAGTGAATTAGTAGTGCTCCAAGATTTTTTCAAGTCATTTTTTTTTTGTTGCGCTGTGCCTGGATCTATTTTGATTCCGAGTTGGTATTGCTGGCGTACCTAATTCGCACTCCAGTAGCTGTGGCACTTGTAACGTACTAGCGCGTGCTTCCTGATATCGAATCACGCCGGGGACGGAGCCTTTTTTTTTTTTTTGCCACTGAGTGCTAATCTAGCTTGCCAGTTTTTTAATTCGTTAGGAATGATTCGTATCAGCAGTCTGATCGGTTTAAATCTCAAGTTGTCTGAATTTCGTACGATTTTTTGCTTGAAATTGGTCCTTGCGGGAATTTTATCCAAACCTGCCTGAAACCAACGGGCTTATTATATTTTCTTTCATTTCTGACTTCGGTTGTAACGCACATAGGCTCCCGCCTTGGAGGTCCTAACTGCTTCCAGCAGCTCATTTCATACGCCTGAGGGCCCGGCGTGCCTCTATGTGTCTTCTTGTGTGTGTGTGTGTACGCGTGAGCCCCTGGCACCGTCTGTCAGGTATACTCACGTGTCGAAGCAGTGGCTGCCGCTGGTTTTCTCTCATTGCTCGCTGACTTTCTCTCGACTCATTGTCCATCACGTTTACTTCCCTCTCTCGAAAACTGCGCGATGTACTTTTGTAGAGTCCATGTCGACGTTTTTTTCTCTGAACTTTATTCAAAACTTTTACGTCTTTTTAATATAGCAGAGAGTGCACTTCTTTGTCAGAGCTGCGGTTTTTAAAGTTCCGTTTCTCAAATGACTGGGGATGTACATTTTTTAAATAATGTAGTTTGTCTTCTGATATTCATAATGTATCTCGACGGAGCTGACTCGAGCGTTGCGTTTTTTCTTTCCTTCTCCTTTTTCTTATTAATGTGTGGTATGCCTGCCAACGGCACACACAAGAAGACGAAAGGATTTGGGGGGCGAGATAACAACACATGCAACTGAGAGAGAGGCCTATCACCTTACTTAAATGAGCGTGCGGGTGGGAGAGAGACGGGACATACCGAGGGGGGCGCCGTCGTGCGGTCGGGACCTCAGGAGGTGTTGATAAACGGTGGGAAGGCGGGACATCGCACGGCTTCTTTATTTCGCGGGATTAAGAATTAAGTATTGCCGGACGCACACACTCACACATGTGGTGGTGCTCGCTAGGTGGGCCTGTCCGCCTGGTCATATATCACCGGCCCATAAGCACGCTCGGCCGGCCCGGCCGGTAGGTCCTTGGTAGTGCTGGTGCTGCTGCCGTTGGTGAAAATGTTTGTCGCCGCGGTAGCCGGACAACTTGTTGGTCGGGGCCGCCGCGCCCACCCCGGGGTACCTACCGGTCACGCCACCGACCGACGCGGGACCCACTTTGTCAGCGGCGCGGGATATGAGGTTTCAGCGCGGCGGGTCAGCTCAAACGTACTGATCGATTCGCACTTTTCCCAAGTGCTCTAAGTGGCTGTCACGCAGATATGCACACGAGTGAGGCGCCACTGGTATGCTTGCTAGTAATGAGGTTTATTGCACTTGAAGGAGTCAAAGTTGTTTTGCAACCTTTCTATTTAATTTTTACAATCTCGTACTGAAATTACAAACCCCTCCCGCGCCGCAAGTGCACACGGCCCGCGCGGCTGAAATCGCAAACGCGAATGTGTCGTACTCACTTTTGCGATGTGCAATCGCAAACGCGAATGTGTATTTCCGCGCACCGCGCTCGCGCCACCGCACCACTGGCGCAGTATGTTTGCCGGTAATAAGCCCAGCGTGCGCGTGGCGCATGTTGTGTTAGTGTGTGAGTGTGTGTGTGTGTGTGTGTGTGGGTTTGAGGTTTCACCTTGCGGGGCGTGGCGGGGCGCGGCCGCAGCAGGGTGCAAGGGGGGATAGAATTGTCAAAGCATTTGATGCTCCGCGCTGCAGCCGCTGGTGTTGCGTTTCCGCCTGCCTTGTATATAGCAAAACGCGCGCCCATGAAGCACACCAAAGGGATTTATACTTCGGACTGCGACGAGCGGGAGGAAGGGGGAGGAGCACGCTGCTGGTGTTGGTGGCGTTATGCCCGGGCAACAAATATCAATGCAAATATCTGCACATTATGACGCGAGAATACACAGCCCGCGGGGGGAGCTTGGGAGCGCAAGCGAATGATTGAGGGAAAGATTTTGTGTGACGCGTGTATGTGTTGTACGTACACAGTACACGAGCAACAAGGACGTCTCAATCATTGGCTTCCTCTCTCTCTCTCTGCTAATCATGTTGATCTGCGCGCAACCACCGCCACAACCACCACAACCACCACAGCGCGCCGACTCGCATGCGACGGTTTTGTGTTGTACAACGTCAAATCCAGTCTGAATAATTGCCCTCCCGTGTGCGAGAGAGGAAAGAAAACTCGAAGTGTGTGTGTGAGAGAGAGAGAGACAGAGAGAAAGAGAGAAGGGGGAAAGAGGTAGGGGAGAGGCACCGGCAGCGACTACCGGCCCGGGCAGCGCTGCGGCAGGACGTGTCAGGATGGTTAGGCAACCGAATGAACATGTATTACCGGGCTCATTAACGCCGACGCCAATGGCTCGCTCGGTCCATGGCTCGGGGCGCAGTATCGGTCGCCCGCCGCGGCGTCCCTCTCTACACCGCCTCAACGGCCAGGCCGTGGTGTGGCGAGGTGTGGCGCGGCGCCTGAAGCAAAAGTCGCTCCCGTAATAGCCGCACTTATGACTCAAATTAACCTCCCGCTCCACGTCTCTCGGAGGCGCGACACAGCCGCCACACCTGGACGACGCGCTGCAGCGGGGCAGGCCGCCGCCGCTGCAGGCGCTTCGTGCTCGTGTGTGCGTGCTTGTGTCGGTCAGTGCGCCTGTGTGTGTACGGAAATTGCCCATGAGTGATGTTGGTCACCGGCATGACTCTATATAACAGAGCGGCCCCGGCTATGTCTGAAAGCGCCGCATCGGACGGCAGCGCGGAGGAGAGCTGCTTGACTGAAGAGTCATTATTAAAATAATTTATTACGTGTTTCCGTTTTATTGTCCGGCCACTTTTTGAATCGCGCGCGCGCGGAGGTGGCGAAGGAAGCAAGGAGCGTAAATGTTGGGAGAATTTCGAAGAGGATGATAAGTTTTGCGCGAGTGCGCGGCTCGCGCGCCGCGTTCCTCTGGCCGAGCAGGTTGCAATTATCACCCGGCCACGTCGTCCTGCTGTGTGATGACAGGTTATCGGTCCGCTCCTAGCCGCGCCGCTGCTGCCTTCAATGTGCGGCCAAGATGGTCGTTTTGATGTGACCAGGCTCCACTTCAATAAGTTCAACGAGGGTTATAACGACGCTCCCATCCCATGTTCCACCAGAGCTAGATCAATCGTAACTCTAACTTGGTTAGCTGAAAACATGTGACGAGGATGCTAACCTTACCTTGTGTGACGAAGCTGATAGCACTACCTGCCGTTATGACCAGGATGCAAACGTTACCCATGTGACCACGGTGGTCAAGCTAACCTAGGAAGCCTACGTGATCAGGGAGGGTGCTAACCTGAGCTTACTCGCCTGTTTGTGAATCTGACAGCCTGGGTGCAGAGGCCAGGAGCCAGTGGCTGGGTGGCCGCAGGACCGCGGGACCGGGCGGCGAGCGCAGCACGGGAGGAATAATTCAATTTATATCTCTTTAATATTGCCGTCTTTAGCTGGAAAAACAGTTAAGTCCGTCTCGGAGTTTATACATGTAACGAGGTGCTTCGGGTAAATGGCGAGGGGAGCGCCTAAGTGCGCTGCTGCTTTTTGCTGCGGCTGTTCGTCGCCCTCTAATGGCAGAAAACATCAATAATCTGTGTTTGTATGGTAGCACATGCATGCAGACCTGTGTTTCTAGCAAAATAAAATAACAATATAAAATCCTCTTAAAGTGGAATAATAATATGTGTAGGGGCTGTCAATTCAGAACAATTTACAACATTGCAAACCCATTACGCTTGTTTCTAGAACTAGTTCAGCTGACCCAGAACTCCAGCTTTTCGGTCTGATTGGGACTGCAAAGTGTAAAAGCAAAGTATTTTTTTTTAAATGCTCAGAGCATTTTTTTCAGTAATTATCTTTTTCTTCTTTTGCAATAATAATAACAATAATAATAAGGTACCAGCAAGGTATCGCGGGTGGTGGTGGCGTGGTGTAGCGTACAGCGCCTCGGGGCCTTCCGTATGGGTACCAAGAGGGGCGTGGCGGGGCGTGGCGGGGCGGGGTGGGGATGTGATGTGGTGGGACGAGGTGGACGGCAGCCAGGGCTCTTCCTCGGTTTGACTTGGCTCGCCTCGGTGGTCAGTGTGCTCAGTGTGTGTCTGGGCGGAGAGCCCCCCTCGGCCCCTATAGCCCGCCGCCCCAGCTCGGCTCGGCTGCAAGCCTGCTACGGCAAACAGCGGCCTGCTAGGCCAGGATGAGGAGGATAGGACGGGCAGGTCCTTGGCCCCGGCCGTGGCCGCGCAGAGTGTTGTCCGTCAGCGGGCGGGC
>NW_026267218.1:516820-518490 GCF_000697945.3 Frankliniella occidentalis | reverse complement strand
CCCACCACGCCCCACCACGCCCCACCACGCCCCGCCACGCCCTGCACAACTGCCCCGCGGGGCTTGCATCGCGCCTGACCGGCGGGCGCGACACCCCAGACGCTCTCGTGCAGAAATGTGGCCGTGCTGACACGTTGAGTACCTGGACCGCACAACGCCTGCCCCCCCCTCCTTCACTTCTCCCCCTTCTCTCTCTCTCTCTCTCCCTCCTCTCTCTCTCTCTCTCTCCCTCCCTCCCATTGCCCGCTCTCCACTCTCTCTTACACGGACCATTTGAGTCGCTTGAACTGAGAGACCAAGCCAACAATCTTTTGGCGTTGTCGTAAGGGCGCGCGCGCGAGAGAAAGAGAGAGAGCGCGCGCGCGAGAGAGAGCGCTCTCCAAGGATGAAGAAGGCATGAAAGGGTAAAAGAAAAAAGTCAGAAAAAAGGTGGAAAGCAGGACGAGACCGCCCCGTGTGCGCACCTTAATTGTTTGTTGCTGCTTGCCCTGCCGCTTGCGAAAATGTGCGAACGCGTGTTTCTTCTTGGATATCGACACACCGATAATTCGTCGCGTATGAAACAAACAACTTGGTGTGCGAGCTGTTATTTTATCAAAATGAAATAAGAAAAAGCGAGCTGTTATTGTATCAAAATAAAAAAAAGAAGAAAAAGCGAGCTGTTATATTATCAGAATAATAATAAGAAAAAGCAGCGTCGAATAAGTTGTAATAATGTTTAGGGGGTAGGCCCCCTGCTTTCAAATCGTGGGGTCTGGTCGCGGTGGGGGTTGATACGTTATTTTTGACTGAGTAGTGACAAATTTCATCACTCCTCGGCAGAAGGCGGCTCGCGCGAGCCAGTGAGTGAGCATTTGGAAGCAATTGCATTCGTCGAGTTTCTTTCTGTTCTCTCCTTCGTGTGCGTGTTTTTTGTTAGTTTTTTTCTTGTTGCCTTCTTTAGTCTGCGGCAGGCAGTGTACGGTAGCACCTGTCACTGCCGCAGTGCCGCTGACAAATTGGCGCAGGCGTACCAACCACATCACCTTTTATCGAAAAAGATGAGGACGATCTGAGTGCGGGTCCTTGTGGGGAGAGAGAGAGTGAGAGAGAGCAGGCGTATCAAAAGATAGAAGGTGACGACTCTGTTTTGCCTAGGTGCCAAAGTTGCCAAACGAGCCAAAAAGTTATGTCATAAAAGTGATGATGATTGTATTATCTTTGTATTATGTATTCTGGTCGATACCTAACGCTGTGCTGCCGCTAGAATGATGAACTCGCAGAGCTCGGATTTCTGATCATAATTTTTTGTTCTGATCCGCTCGCTTGGACCCGTCCTGGCCGTCCAGGCAGCTGCTGTCCTTGTGGAGGCCGCCGGCCGCGCGCGAGAGGGAACCGAACGAATAAAAACGAGTTAAATTTATAAAAACGGGGCAGAGCAGTCTTCGCAGGCCGTCAAAGGAGGTGCGAATTGTCTCGCGGAGACGAGTGCAACGCGCTCTGGTAACCGAGCCGCGCACCGCGGACCGCGTGGAATGCACTCAACGACCCAAAAGACTTTTATTTCTGCCAAATTTGTCGGTTGACGCCGAAAGCTGGCGTAAGCGAGGAAGAAAGGGGGGAAAGAGGAGGGAGGAGGGGTGAGAATGTCGTCGGGATATGAGACAAGGCCAGGAATTGTTGGGATGGAA
>NW_026267218.1:514672-516700 GCF_000697945.3 Frankliniella occidentalis | reverse complement strand
GGGGGGGATACAGGCTAGACCGCGTCTAGTCCGACAGACATCAATCAGCTTGAAAACGGGAAGCGCAGCAGACAGACGATCAGACTGACACATAGGGTATAGATAGGTACACAGTGTGTGTGTGTGTGTGTGTGTGTGTGTGTGTGTGTAACAAGCAGTGTTGCACCAATGGCTGCGAAGCAGGGGTATAGGTTGGGCAGGGGAGGGTTCCTATGTCAACAGACGAGCAAGGGGTGCCCCGACAACCAATGAGCTGCTGCTGCAGAGAGAGAGAGAGAGAGAGAGAGAGAGACGGACTTCTCAACGGTCAGAAATTTGCATATGTGCTACTGTGTGGTGATCCTGGGGATCGACGCTCAAAACTCAATCATTTCATATTGCCGCAGCACCGGGTTAAAACTGCTCGTGCTGAAAACTGTTCATTTTAATAACACTTAAAAAAGACGGAGGTCACGCCTTTGCAGGGGAGCTAAAGAAATTCTGAAATGAATGCTTGAATACCGTACCTCTTTAGCGGTTTTAGTGCCTTTGTACGGGATCTTAAACAATTGGCACCTTTTAAAGGTGCGACTTATCACCTTAGCTTTTCAGTGTCGTGTAGTTTAAGGTCGCTTGTTGGCGGGTAGACGGCTGCGGTGTCACGCCTTAAGTCCCGCGCGTCCGTCAGCAGGTAATATAATAGTGGCGCAAAAAGATATGGTCGATTTCAAAGCAGTGAGTGAGGAGACGGGGGGAGGGGGGGGGGGGTCGTCCTGGCGCCTGGCGCGCGCACGACGCCCGTGATAAAATAACGCGACATGCAAATCTCCTCGGATAAACAAATGAACGACGAGAAAAACGATGCAGCGAGAGAAAAGAAAAAAAAACACAAGCAAAAGAAGTTCGTGATGTCCTCTCGTCTCGTTCGCACTCGCGCATGCGGTATGAACCGTAATTCTTAGAAGGGCTGTCGTGTTTGAATCTCGAAAGGCGCACCAGAGTTTTGTTTCCGTCCCCCCGCGAGAAGAGAGAGAGAGAGAAAGCAGCCAACGTATCGGGTGTCTGCCCCCCAGGTAGCGCTCCTTCTTGCAACGAGTGAATCAGCAGAGAGTGTACGCATGTTTGTCTACTCTGTCGATTCAAATTATATTGCACCGATTAAATTACTTTCTGCACGTGATGATTTCCTTCACAATAAGAGTTCCTACTTATTCCCTCCAATAAGTTTCCAAACTCCAAGAAGATGGGGTTTCTCGGGTTGTATATGGTGCTTTGTGCAGACATACGCAATTTCTAGACGACCAGCGATTGCAATCGCGATTGCAAGCAATCTGGATACAAGCAGTCGGGCTTGTGGCGTTTATGCCCCGCGCACCGTGCGTACGGCGCGAGCTGGGGCTGGGGGGACTCGCCGCCGCCAGTGTGTCCCAGGGCGAGCCTGTCCGGCCCGGCGCCTCCTCCCCCCCCCTCCCTCTGCTTCTCCTGCCTGACTCCCCCTCCCCCCCCGACTGTATCGACCCGACGCCCCCCCCCTGCCCCTCCCCCCACTTCACCACGCCCCGCTGTCAACGCAGTGACCGGCGTCAAGTGCAGAAACCTGCGCCACCCTTATTAACCGACGGGTAACTCATCGCCGAAGCGAAAGGTGGCGTGGGGCGATATTACGCTTAGTACTTTTCACCCCTCTACACCAAAAATAATGTAATCAGAATAGAAAAATGTTTTTTTTTTAAAAAAAAAAACAATGACTGGTCTGCATGGGCATCCCATCCTGTGACTGTACATTGTCATTGGCGTGTTACATTTCGTCATTGAGTATATAAACGGGTATAGTGCGTTTGAAGGTGCTTCGCGTTTTCTCTGTTTACCTGCGACGCCGCTCTTCTCGCTGTGAGCCCACCTACCTGGGCCGCCACCCCACCTCAACGTTTCGCGCGCGAAGGGCCCACTTTAACCTCCAGCAGCGTTGTGCCTCCCCCTCCCCTCCCTCTACAACCCCCTGCCTGCATCCACCCCTCGCACTCTCAGATACCCTCCGCTCCCTCACCC
>NW_026267218.1:506432-514224 GCF_000697945.3 Frankliniella occidentalis | reverse complement strand
TGGAGCAGAGGGGGGGGGGGGATTGCGGATCGATGGCCCGGCCGCTGGGTATGTCAGCAAACACATTTACATGTACACTACCTGGCAACCGTCGCGCGGGGCATCCACGACCAGCAGCAGCAGCCGCCGCCGCCCTCGCCAGGCGCTACACTTTTTTAATTCTCGCTAAAACAGAATAGTATAGCGTTTCTTAGTCACGAATAAATCTTTTGCAGTTGTATGCCACGGAAGCTGTTCTTTTTGTAGCCTACAAGTGAAGGATTTGATCAAAAACATGTTACAAAATAATTATCTCTGTTCTGAAATGATTTAAGACTTTACTCGTGCTGAAGAACAGCGGAAAGTGGGATTTACGTTGCGCTGTGTGAGCGAAAGGGTTTATTGTGTGTCGGAAGGCAGCGGCGAGTTGATAGAGAGAGCCAGCTGACCTGCCACACTCGCGTCTGTACGTCTAAGTGGCGGAGGTAGGAGGGGAGGGGAGGATAGTATCCATCCGGATGCTTCTCGCATCCTCTCCTTTCGGCCCTGGCCATTGGCGGCGGCGGCGGCTTGGGCTCCATACGAGCGGAGAGGAAATCGATATCAATCGTGAGGGGGTTGAGTGGCGAGGGGGGCATGTGAAGCGCGCGCGCGAGGAGTGACGCCGTTAGTTAGACAATTATCGCTCACGATACCATCTGATCACTTCCCCCACCTCGTAGTCCTTCCGGGGGGAGGGGTGGAGGGGGAAGATGGCAAAGGAGCCGCCGCCGCAGAGCAGTCCTGGACTGCCCCGCCTTGTGGGGAAGGGGTAATGACCACACACGCACACACACACACACACTCACAGCACGGCATGGGAAGTGACGCCGCTGCCACCGCAGTGTGCCCACCGCCCGGCAGGTAGGCCGGCCCGCTCGCCACGGGTGCGCGACGGGCTGGCCTACCCGCCAGGCGCCCTATCCCAGGTGGAACGAGGGAGAGAAACAGAACAAAATAAGCGTTTCGGTATAGTATAATAACGATTCGCCCAAAGAATTGCCCCCGCCCGCTCTTGTTTTAAACCTCCTTTTTAGGCGCCCTTGATATCATGGCGGTGCGCGTGGTGTGCGTGCGTGTGTGCTGCCTCCAACGGGCCCTGTCCCTCGGCCAGGCCAGAGGGACCACTGGCGGGCCCACAAATCCACCGCAATATGAATATGTATAAAATATTACAATCGTGCCATTCCGTTCTCGCATTCTTCATGGCGGCGCGGCCGGCGTGCCCGGCTCCGCGGCCTGGCTCCGATGTGGATCCTTATCAGAGAGGTAATCCCGTGGAAAGAGTTGTATATAAATGTGAGGGCGGCCTAATAGGCCAGCAGCGGGTAATAGAAGAAGGATCCCCCCTCCCCGTTTCTCTCCCACTCACACTCCCTATTTCTCTCTCTCTCTCCCTCTCTCCCTCCCTCTCCTATTTTGCAAATGAATGCGGCGTGTTAAGCTTATGATTAAGAAAGTTTTACATATATTCACTAACAAACGTGAAGACATTTTGCGTCGAGTGTAGGGTAGCAGGCGAGAGTATGATGCAGATTGAGCCCTCTGCTCTAGAGCACAGTTATTTTGTGAATATACATTGAATATTTTTTGGCGTATCACTGTTAATATTTTTCGGGCAAATGCGTGAGGCAAATGACTCTATTATATCTGTTGCCTTCCTTTTGGTAGGAAAAAAGAGGTAATCCTTTTGTCAGACGATAAGATAAATAATCGGAGCAGTGTCAAGCCCGGCTGCAACATACGTCATTATCTTTTACGATATCGCATGCCTCTCCCCCTTCCCCCTTCTCTCTCTCTCTCTCTCTCTCTCTCTCTCTCTCTCTTGCTACCCGTCTATGCGAAAACGCGGCGGCACACCAGTCGCGGCGGTCAACGTGTCATCGTGTATCAAAAGAGTTGTTAAACTTGCCCTGTTCGTCTCCTGGTTTTTTTCCTTGCCATTTTCCTTTTTTCCTACTCTGTGCTCGCAGACGGCGCCAACCCACTCTCCTTTGTTTTCGTCCTTTGCTGTTTTTGCGTTTTGGCGCGTGTTTCGGTCGTCGCGCGCGTTTAAACTTGCTTTTTCAGCGCTTAACGAGAAATGTAGACAAACAAGCGCAGTTTAAGAAACCATTAAAGAGAGAACGAAAATGCGATGGAGGCCCCATATAGCAGTGGTAAGAGGTGTGCGACTTAATTTCCGTCATGAGCTGGCTTTTCGTCTCTCTGTCCCGCGGCTATCCTACCTCGCTCCCGGTTGGGTGGCCATCTGTGCAAACAACAGTTTGGAATTAGTTTAGTCGCCCGAACACCCCGCGGCCCGGACTTGTCTAATTTATGCAGCCGATTGCTC
The DNA here is from genome assembly GCF_000697945.3 of Frankliniella occidentalis. NCBI lineage: Eukaryota > Metazoa > Arthropoda > Insecta > Thysanoptera > Thripidae > Frankliniella > Frankliniella occidentalis. Next base: position 511,871 of record NW_026267218.1, on the reverse strand, counting down.
ACTCATCTCGTCGGCTCCTTTTTTTGTGGCATGGTGATGACCCCTCAATACGATCGAAACACCTTGCGGAGGCGTCGTCGTTTCGGAGGCCAGACCTTTTAGGCCGTGAAGTGGTCAGAATGAGAGCGTCGTTAAGAACTGTAACTTTATATACGTTCATGGTTATACCGGTGATTACTGTATTATAATCAGTAAAATGTTATTTTCAACATAAACAACGTATCTCCTTGGTTTGTGTCAGTATCATTACGCATGTTGTGTACGTGGTTTTTTAAAGTGTGAGGGTGTTGTTTTTGTGCCCAGTATGGATATTTTGCAACTTCCGAATTATATTCTTCAGCGTAGCATATCTTTGTTTGGGCTCTTACCTGCCGCCGCTGCTTGCTGGTGGAAAATGCGACGTGGTCGAGCGGTGCGAGTGTGTGTGTTGTGCGTGTTGTGAGGGGTGCGTCGGCTCCTGCCTTTTTGCTGTTCGGTTGTTTGTTCCGCTTTGCTTTACAGGTGCGTCTGGCCGCCCCGCGTGTCGGCTCGTGTAGCGGGCGGCAGGTGGTGGTGTGGGGGGTGGCAGGCCGCCGTGGAGTTGGAGGGGGGGGCTGGGGGGGCTGGGGGGGCTGTTGAATTTGTCATAGCCTGACGACTGGCCAGCTGGGCCGATGCGCTCCTGTGTGTGTCCAGGGGCGCGCGTGTACACACACAGAACAGGCCGCACCCTCAGATTAATCTCGTGTGTGTGTGTGTGTGTTTGTGTGCCCGTGGAGTGCCCTCTCCGTGAACACGCACGCAGCCGCGTCGTGCGTGCCTTTTCGCAACAGGCGTGGTGGGTGCTCGACATGTCGTTACGGTCGCCTTCTTCGGCCCGTCGTTCGTCTGCGTCCGCAGCGTATGATGACCACGACGCCGTGCCGCGCACATCGGGTACAACACTCCATAGAACTTTACATTATGCACTGCCCCGCGTGTGGCATGCCATTTTGCGTCTAGCGTCCTGTGGACTGCGATCAAAACCACGTGCGACTTTGTGGTCTGGGGTATTCAATTATTATGTTGTCTCAAAATATCATGAGGGACAAAAATCAGAAAAAAAAATTGAGGGATTTTTCTTGATTTTACACCGCGAAATACGTTTCTGGAAAATCAAAATCCTTATTTTGTACACAGTCCCCGGCGGCATAGCAGCAGGGTAAATGAGTCGTCGGGCAGCGCGGGGGGTTGGAATCAAGTCGTCGCCGGCGTGGATTGAATCAGACTGGCAGGCGCCTGCGGCCGCCCCCAGCGTCTGACCGATTTGTCAGCGTCGATAGCGGGCGGCGCTGGAATTAGTCACTGCCTCGTATAGCGGGTGGCCGTGCGGCCAGCGCGACGCGACGCGCGGGGTCAAGCCTACTGACTGCACGTGTCGCGTTCCGAGCTGACGAAACCAGCTGACGAGCTGACGATATACCAGTAGCGCCGACAAGCGAGCTGCCCCGCCCCGTTCGTTTGTATGGGAACGAGAATGTCGGTGCGAAGTCCACGGCTCCCAATCAGCGAGCGCCGCTGCTTCTCGCCGAACTTCCCACACGGTCATAGGTGGCATGCGCTGCAAAGACTATCGATGGCAACGCTGCGATTCTGTAGCCTTCTCTCTCTGTCTCTCTCTGTCCTTCGCTCTCTGCGCCCCTCCCTCCCACGGCCCGCAGCCATTGTCTGTACTCGAGCGCTGCTTGGCTTCCCATCTCCTTCTTTCCTTTCAGCGATATCTCGATCACACTCACTTGGCGATCACAAACAAGACTCACTGCTGCGTGCGGGTCGCGCGGCCGTGAGTATGAGAAAGTTTGGCGCCTGGAGCCCCCGCGCCCGCCATCTCCTTTCCGTTTGTTTGTCCGTCTCCTAGAAGCAGTTTGTTTTGGAAGCGTTGGGCCCCCGCGCCGTGCGTGCTCGCGTGATGTGGGACTGCGGGCGCACGTCACCTCCCCCGAGCCTCATCGCGCGGACCGTTCGACAAGTCTCTCCCGGATGTAAAGATCCGCACTCAGTACTATAGTCGAAAACTGTAGTTAAACTGTAGTTAAACTAAAGTTTAATTGTAGGTTTCTATAGTTTAACTGCATTTTTTTCGGACGTAGGGCCAGAAAGCGGGAAAAACTGCAGATTAACTACAGTTTTACTGCTATGATGAAATTACTGGAGTTCTGACTGCAGTTCGTCTTCAGATCCTTCCACCCGGGCTCTCTGTCTCTGTCTCTCTCTCTCTCTGTCTCTGTCTCTGTCTGTCTCTCTCTCTCTGTCTCTCTCTCTCTGTCCAACAGCGACATGCAGAGGGCGTGACGGGCGCATGTCACTTATTGGGGCCCCGTATTATTGAGCTGGGCAGCCGAAATGAGTCTCGTCGCTCTACAAGAAAGAGGAAGAGAGAGGCCAAAGCGTCGGTGGGCGAGGACGAATAGAGAGCGGAAACGGGAGAACGGGAAAAGAGGGGGGCGGGGGAGCGGGTGCTAATGTGGCCTAAGCGATATACCCGGCTCTACTTACTTATCCAGTACGCCCCTGTGTGTGGGTGCGCGCGCGCTGCGGGTGCGGAGGGAGAGAGAGAGAGAGACAGAGAGAGATGATTATCGCACGCTATACGCACTGCGTGACGTGGCTTGCCACTCCGTGGTTGTGCGCTGCTGGCGGCGCGGCGCCATCTTGTTCTTGGGTCTCTAATCTGCATAGCGCTCTGGTTGACGCCCCGCCCATGCGGGCTCTTTCTCTCTCTCTCTCTCTCTCCCGGCGCGTCGCGGTGTTGATGTGTGTACGTACGCGCCTCGCGCCCAGTGACTCCGGGGCACGCCACCCGTTCATAAAGTAGCCAGCGCGCGCCCCCCCGCTGCGTTTGAGCTGCATTAAAAATGAGCCCGCGACTATGCTGGAAAACATCCGTTTCTTTTCCTTCTGAAGTTTCCGTTTTTCTTTTTTGGTTCATATATTATTTCTATCGCTCCTGCAATTATTTCCAAATTTTTGGCTCGTCGTTGTTTTCAACGAAAAATTAATAGCTTGTAGGATGCACTTGCCATCATTGAGATTGCAGAAAGTGCAAGATGATGGGGTTGTATATGGTCACGCTTTGTGACTGCAGTGAGGTGAGATTGTTGGGTTGCACCCGCAGCCGGACACCTTACCGACACCTTGCGCACCAACCACCGGGACTACTGGGACCCGTAATTATAAAACCGCGCAACCGACTTATTAAATTACGACACTTATCAAGTATTTGGATTAATCGGGTGCAGCCCGGGTTGTTTTTAATTACTGACGGGTAGCCACTCGCCCCTCTATAGTGGGGGCGGGGCTACGGGCGGCAGGGGCTGTCCACGGGGATGCCTGGGAAGTTTTTTTTTTTTTTTTTTTTTTTTTTTTTTTTTTTTAAGAAAAGGTTACTCACATTTTTAATTTTTGTTTCGATTTTGTCACGACGTGTAATTTGCTCTGTGATGGAAACCAACGCAGAAGCAGTGAGGAATGTCGATCTGGTAGACTTGATTTTGACGCACTACCAACTCACCTGATCGTTGTCATTGCGTCGTCATTCCACTTGCTTTCTATCGCGCCCGTTCTGTCTGTTTTTCCACCGAGTACTGATGATGGGGTTGCGGCGCGTACACAGGTGGCGGTGCTTTGCAGGTGACGTGCGTACGAATGGACTTAGCACGCGTTTCCCACATTTTGGCGTGCCCTGCGCCAATTTATTATTATGAACACAGCAGCGCGGCCCGCGCGCTCGCCGCTGCCGCAGCATCGACCGCCGAAAGTATCGGGTGAAGAATGGCTCCTAGTAGCACCTGGGTAGGAAGGGAAGGGGTTTTGATATTAATGACCCCTCTACTGGTCGACCCCCAAGGCCTGCTTCACCTGCCGGCGTGGGGAGAGAGGGTGGAGAGGTCCCTAGCGCCAGGCGGAGGGGTCGGCGAGTTCGGTCGACCCACTTTGCGAAATTGTTATTTTCGCCTTATTGCCGATCGGTGAGAGTCTCATTCGTATACAAGCGATCAAATGAAACCCGGTTTATTCGACGGAGTTGATGATGATGATAATTTTTCAATTAAATTTCGGCGGCCGCGTTATTCGCAGAGAGCACGATATCGCTTCCGGTCGCGCGCCGCGCCGGGGCAGCTTGTTCCGGCCGTGTCGGCGCGCGAAATTTCAATAACCAGCGGGAGGCGTGGAGCTGCTGCTTGCGCTGGCTGGTCTGTTGGCCGGACCGGGCGCGCCGGGCGGCGGCGTTAGGCTGTGAGAACATTTTGACAGTTGGTCGGCCTGTCGGCGAGTTCGCAGACCGAGCGCTTGTATCACTATATACTCGCCGGCGCGCACGCACACACGAGCGCTCGCAAACGAGTGTGAGCTCTTTGCGTGCGGATAAGCTACACAGGCCCCCCGCGGTTTTCGCGCTGCCACGCCACGCCACTGCTGTTGTGTTGGCAGCATTGTGTCATCAGCTGGTCTCGAATAGTTTTTTCAGTAATGTTTTTCGAAAATTTGCAGTCCCATTGCTTACCTTCAGAAAGAAATTTGCCCTTTTTTTAAAGCATTTAAACTGATTCTTTACTCTCCAATTTTTTTTATTTCCTTGCCTCAATAATAATTACACCCTGTTGACCCCGAGACATCTAAAGTGCATGGAGTGAAGAGAGATGGGGGAGAGAGGGGAGCGGGGGAGACACTCCCGTCACGGTGTTGTGCCCCCATGGGCGAGGGGAGAGGGGAGGACCGCGCAGTCAGCGGAGCGTCACCCAAAGCAACATGGAGGTTAACGCGAGGGTACCTCTCGTGGCTACCCTGGAGTACCCTTCTGAGTACATCACAGCTCCGCCTACATACACTGCCAAAACACCTTTTCCCATGAAAATGTTTGAGTTAACTCAACTTTCTATTTAGGTATCTCCTGGAAATTCAAATTCAGTTGTTGACATTTTGGTTTCCTAAATATTTGTCAACTTGTTGGAGTTGTAGCCTGCTTTGTTTGACAATTTGTTTGACGTTTTGTTGCAGACGCATGTTCCCCACGCTACGAGTCTCCTTCACCGGGGTACGGCCCGAGCAGCGCTACGCCGTGCTCATGGACATCGTGCCCGTGGACCACAAGCGCTACCGGTACGCCTACCACCGCTCGAGCTGGCTCGTGGCCGGCAAGGCGGACCCGCCCGCGCCCAACCGCCTCTACGCGCACCCGGACTCGCCCTTCAGCGGCGAGCAGCTCCGGAAGCAGGTCGTCTCCTTCGAGAAGGTCAAACTCACCAACAACGAGATGGACAAGAACGGACAGGTACGCCAGCACTTCTGTATTAGTTGATATTTCGCCTTGACTGTTTTTCATGCCTATGAATCTCGGACGAGGCCAAAGTACGAGTATCTCGTCCTACTTTTCATAGTTCTGTGCCTATGGTCCATTCACTGGCCAATCAGTCATTCATT
>NW_026267218.1:503993-506382 GCF_000697945.3 Frankliniella occidentalis | reverse complement strand
GGGGCCACGGGGGCCACGGGGGCCAGCCCTTCATTGATCATGTTACTAATCCCTAGTCATCCAATACATTTACATGCGCGACTGATCCGATCAGCAGCGGAGGCCGTGTGGCTCAGAGACGCACGCCAGCAGGCAGCTAACAAGCGTCACTGTCACAAACTATTAGCGGCGACAAGTATCAGGGCTTATCTCCGGGCCGCATCTCCAAGGTGTCGGGCGGGACGGGCTCCGGACCGGATGCTGATATCAGATATTTGTATTCTTCTCATTTTTCCGCATTAGCGTCGCCCTGCTTGGACCGGCGGGGTCACACCCCTCTTGTGTAGGGGGCCCTCCTCTCGTCACGCCATGTGTGCGACTCTGCCAATTCAAGAGTGTGGCACGGCCCCGGCTATTTCGGAGTCAATCTGTCACAGAACGCCACACGTTAAAAAATAACGCGTTCATGGTCTCAGCTTCCTTGGTTTTTCGTACAAGAGTTAAATGTCAAAGACTTGCAATGCTGTAAATGTTGAGTTGTGATTCGAGAACCGAGATGCCGTTGCGTTGGGCGTGGCTGCGTGTTAAGCGTTGAGCCCCCACCCCCCGCGGGGGGGCTCTCGGGGTCCCAACGCGACACAATGCCGTTGTCAGACCCGATTTACATTCGATTTATCATCGCGTTGTTTGAACGTGTGGCTATCTTCGCGCGCGGGCGGAGGCTCAGTTGTAACGATAATATATAAAGAAAAACAAGTTCGAGTATGGAAAATTGTTGTGGCCTGATGGTGATCAGTCACGGGCATGACCCCGGGGGCACAGCCGTGCCAACAGGTTCTCCTCCTACGAGATCACTCGACGCCCGTATTATTTTGTTACTTTTCTCTCTTTTCTACTCCGCCCCTTCCCTTTCCGCACCTATATACCTGCACGGCCCTACCCGTATAACCTCCTTCTTTTTTTAACCCTTTATATCGCCCGTTGCCCCCGCAGCAGTCGGCCCGGGGCCACCCGGGGCCCCGCCCGCCTCGCTAGCGCTTCCCCGAATCAATGACTAAGTATTGGAATCTGTGATTTCACCTTCGAGGTGGGGGGTGCCGTGCCCTTGGCTTTTTATGGTGGTGTGTTGATGGATAGTCAGACACCTCGTGTGCAATCCTCTCTCTCTCTCTCTCTCTCTCTCTCCCTCTCTCTCTCTCGCTGTGTGTGTGCCGACTCACGCTATTTATGTTATTTGCATCGGGATGAGTGACAGTGGGTTTGGATGACAATATAATCCTCTCCTCTGACCAATTTCTCATAGTGCGCTAGCCTGAATCTTCAGGTGTATGTCCTCAGCGTGAGTCACACTAAGAGAGAGAAGAGGGGGAAGAAATAGAGAACCGGGAGTACCCACCTATAGCGGGCTGGTTGGTTACCTATTGAGGGCTCAAGTTACTCTCGCCCTTCTGGAACTCCTCACCACCACGGCGCGGCGGCTGGCTGCGGCGGGTGACACACTCGGGAGGAGGCCGACACGGGTTGACTTTCCTCTCTTCGAATAAGCCGAATAAGCACTCGCCGCGGGGGCAGGTCAGAAGAGAGAGAGAGGGAAAGAGAGAGAGAGAGAGAGAGAGAGAGAGCGAGAGAGAGAGAGGAGGGAGACGGGGCAACTGTCGTGTTGAATAGGCCCGCCTTGTCGTGCGGCCAATCGGCGCCCGTGATTGATCGATGGGGTGTTCTGCTGTGTGCAAGCCGTCACAAAAGGACCCCCCCCCCCCTCTCTCTCTCTCTCTCTCTCTGGCCTACCCTACCTCCCTCCCGGTGCGGGTGTGATAGACATCCTATAAGGATGGCTCTATCATCGTGGCCGCGATATGATTAGGACCCTCCTCCTCCCCCATCACCATTACGCGACGCTTTTCCGCCCCAAAGCTGTGTTGTTTGCTTATTTACGCCGGTGATCGATTATTGGTGCCGATCGGGACCTGCGAGCGGAACTAATCAGAGTGAAGAGCGATACTCATTCATCTCCTCGAGCTGCTGTTGGGGAAGCGGAGGAAGATGAGGACACGGCGGAGGAACGGTCGTGGTTGCGTGTGGTGCACTTTGCGCGCAGCACTGACCTTTTATATAAACTAATCGTGTGCGCCAGCTGGGTTTGGTTTGTGTGGAGTGAGCAGGTCTCGGTGTGGAAGCACCAGCACCTGCCCGCAGGCGGGGCGTGGCGGCGGCGGCGGGGGCAGCCCATGGGGCAGCCGCAGCACACGATGACGACGATGACCACTGTGTCGTAAATCAATAAATATTAATGCTGCCCCTCCAGCGCCGCACCGCATCTCGCCGCGCTCATTAAAGGGATTAAGCAACTGGTTCCGCTTTTGTAATAGTTTTCATTTTACACTTGCCTGCTTCCGTTCTGTTTGACCTC
>NW_026267218.1:502376-503943 GCF_000697945.3 Frankliniella occidentalis | reverse complement strand
CTCACTCGCTCTCTCGCGCTCCGACTTCAATATCAAACGGCCGAGCAATAAAATTAACCGTGGGCGTCTTCCTACTCGTCGCGAAGCAGTCTCTCCATCTCTCTGGATCGGCAATGCGAGGAGCCCCGGGTGCGGAACGCGCGCCACCGCTCGCCCTCCCCCTTCTCCTCCCCCGAGCCGCAGAGTCGGAGCGGGCAGGTGGAAGCGCCCGCTTGTACTACACGCTGTTCCATTAGAGGCTCTTAACTTACAAGAGATTCGCTGTTTCGATACTATCGGTCCGCTCCTCGAGGACGGCTGATGTTGTTTTAGGGTTGAGCAGGAGAGGGGTAGCGCGAGCGAGCGTCCCCGTCGGCCTAACGGAACAATTAGACCATTCATTTCAATTTGTTGCGCCGTCCATTGATGCAATGTAACCAACGCTGTCCTTTCTCCTTTGCAGATCGTGCTCAACTCGATGCACAGGTACCAGCCCCGCATACACCTGGTCAAGTGGCGGGAGCACTGCGGCACCATCACGGACCTCGACCAGGAGGAGCACCGGACCTACATCTTCCCCGAGTCCGTCTTCACCGCCGTCACAGCGTACCAAAACCAGCTGGTGAGTCGCGGCATTCTAAATAGATTCGTAGAACCAAATCGTTAAGTTTTAAGAAGCTATAGTGAGAGAAAAATAAGTTGGCGAATGTATAAATCGTTTTTTGTTTTTCAAAATTGCACCACTATAATGCATAATCAGGGACGTGCAATTCATTAGGGCGGGTGCATCTGCCTGGTGCAAGGTCAGAGCGAGTCAAGTCGCTGGCGTGACGCCTCGCCATTACACCGCTCTGCGGCCGTCGCGTGTCGGGGCAATAAAACTGTTTTAACGGTGTATCGATATGGACGATAATTTATCGGGTATGACTTCCTGCAGCAGATGCGCCGCGCGCGCCGCTGCACCCTTCAGGTGTGGCATGCTGCGCTGCCCGCACGCAGTTTTCAATTTTGTTACAAAACCAGGAACCTGTAGAAAAATGTCTCGGAAGTGACTTTAATGTGTCAGTTTTGCGAAAAACTCTCAAAGTAAGGCAACTCTAAAGTTGCCTAAGGCTAAAAACTACTTACGCCATATAACGCGGAGTGGCGTTTGATTTTCAATTGTTTTTGTTGTTGCCGTGTGTTGCCGAACGCCCTCGGCGGCGGCCGGCCGCCCGCGCTAGCTCGCCCACCGGCTGGCTTAATGAATTGATCACGCTACCTTGCGCACGGAAAGGGAGAAAAGAAATAAAGAAAGGATGAAAAAAAGGTAAAAAAAGAAAAAGAAAAAGAAAACGCAGCGGCAGCAGCAGCAAGCGGGCAGCAGATAGGGACGTCAAATTGGTGCACATCGCGTGGCGAGAGCTGCATCATGAGCACGGCAAAAGAGTATCGACGATCAAGGCGAGCGAGGCCTTCCTGTGGATGGGACTTATTGATAGGGGCTCGCGTTGCGAGTCAAGTAGCAGCCGACACCGCGGCAGCAGTAGGGTTGGAAGCCCTGAAAGGTTCAGGAAAATTTCAGGAAAAAATAGACAATTTCCCAGAC
>NW_026267218.1:499580-501346 GCF_000697945.3 Frankliniella occidentalis | reverse complement strand
CCGATATGATCGCTTCCCGAGGGGCCCGGCGCGGGGCCCGGGGGCCCGGGGGACCGCGCATTAGGGCCTAACCGCGCGCTGTTTTGTCTGACCACTCGATTTTGATTGAGATTTATACGATGAGCGCCGGAGCGATGCGGCTCGCCCCCTCCTTCGCGCGTGAGCGTAGGATTGAGACGTCCGCCTTGTCTCTGCTGCAAGCGCCGTTTTGAGAGACTTTTGCGCGCGCAACCCGCCGCTGCTTGTTGTTTTGTATTTGGAAGCTGCGAATTTTCCCAGTAAGCACACGGTACCAACTGAACGGCGTTCAAAGACGAATGCAAGCAGCGGCGGCACAGTTTGTTGTGTGTGGCAGGGTATGGGGCGCGGCCCGGCCCGGCCGCCAGGGCAGCCAACCGTGTCGCGGCCATGGGCGCGCGCCCAGGCGTGCCAACCCGAAAACAACACGAGACTTTTCAGCAGCGCTGCGGCTCGATTGAGACTGCTCCTGGCGCCCGCAGCTGAGCTGGCGCTGGCCGGGCATTGGCTATGCAAATCGCCGCCCGTGTCGCGGTGGTGTTGGTCACATTGGAAGGCCCCCCCGGCACCGCGGTGGTGGTGGAATAGTGTTGCCAGGGGCGGAGCCAGTGGAGGCGTGGCCGACACATAACTTTTCGGTGAAATACACGGTTGCGGACGGAAGCGCAAGTTGGCACCCCTGTGAGTGATGGCGTGGCTGCGCGCGGCGCCCGCGGGGCCCGTCACGGCGCCTGACAGCTGGGGGCCGGCGGCGGCCCGGGGCGCGCCCTTAAACACTGGCTGCGAAATAATGACAACATTGTGCCCGGGGAGCATTAAATGTTTTGAGTCGTTAAGGGTTCGAAAAACCGTCGCTTCTCAAAATCCTTTCCATTTCATTTAATTTATTTTTTCTAAATACTTTTTTGGCACTTAGCAATATATATTTTGACCTAAGACCAATTTCCCATTCATTCGCATTTGAAAGCACAGGAAAATTCCCTTTTAAAGAGCGGTGGATTTTATGTCGGGAGTTTCCTCGACGGCCCACCCCCCTGGTGCGCGCACCTTTAGGGAGCGCCCCCTCCGATACCCACCACCACCCGGCCCAGTCACGATACGCTGTTGGCGTGAGCTCGGGGCCACGCCTCGCCACGCCACGGTTGCGCTAGTGCGTGAGTGAGTTTATCAATGGGCCTCGCGGCCCGCCCCTCTCCGGCATAGGACCACCGAATCAAAGCAGACCCTCCTACTCTAATAGTAAAGTGCTCGAGAGTCGCGCTATCGTGATTGAATCGAATCATTCATAGTGGTTGCTCGATTGCCACCGCCAAACCCGATACTAAATGTTGTGTAGTTTGTCTGCGGTGGTAACGAGCAATCTCGAAATGATGGACGTGTGAATATTTTTTATTTTTTTTTTGAGCTTTTTACTAACGTCGTCTTGTGTTTTGTTCTTGCAGATCACCAAGCTGAAAATCGATAGCAACCCTTTCGCCAAAGGCTTCAGGGACTCGTCCAGACTCACCGACTTTGACCGGTAAGAAGAGCCACTTTTGCACACGCTCGTGCTTGCCCTTCTCATCTCTAGGGCCTATGATTATTGCCGCACCTTGCGGTGCGAGTAACTTCCCGGCTAATTGTTGTGCTGCAAAATAACGCCTTTTTTTGCGTTGCGTTACGAGCGTGCCCCCTAATCTTTCGTTGCGCCCAGCTGTTTGCTGCACGTCTCGCTCTCGCTCTCTCCCTCTCCCCCCGCCAGCCCCCCC
>NW_026267218.1:494122-499530 GCF_000697945.3 Frankliniella occidentalis | reverse complement strand
TCTGTCTGTCTCTCCACTCGAATAGTAAAGTCGCGTAAAGACTGAAACTCTGTCTTGAGTTTCGCGAAAGAGCGTGAAAAGAGAATAAAGAAGAGGAGGACGAAAGGGGTGGGGGGCATGAGAGAGAGAGAGAGAGAGAGAGACAGACAGAGAGGCAGAAGTAGAGAGAGAAGCAGGAGGCGAGGCGCGAGAACGGAGGTGTCTAAATACTGTCATGGTGAATGATAGGATGTCTATAATTTATTTCGATACGGAGCCGGGGCGCGCGGTGCGGCGGCGCAGAGGAAGGGGGAAGAGAGGAAGGGGAGGGCGGGTCCAGAGAGGAGGAGAGAGGGAGGGAGAGGAAGGGAGAGGGAGAAAGAGCGGCGAGTTAATGACAGGGCAGCGGCAAACGTTAATAAGTGAGCGGTTCGGTCAAATCATAGCCTTGGCTCGGTGCCGCGCCTCGGCCGGGCTGGGCTTGTGGGGCCGCCACCACCGCGCGGCCAGCATCTCGGCCAATCCCTTAGCCACATACACACACACACACACACACACACACACACACGTGCTTTCGAAAATCTCCATCTCTCCTAATAATGTCTTATCCCTTGTCTCATTCGTGTGTGTGTGAGGCTATGTGTGAGACGACCACCATGGGCGGTCGCAAGTTCATGCAATAATAATAACAAAAATATAGTGACATGGTATTTACAAAAATCTCATTACCGAAGTCGTGTGATTTTCGGAACCCGCCTGTATATTTTTTGCCCTTTTTTGGAAATATTTTATGTTTAGTCTAGGTGTTCAAAGGTTTTAGCATCTGCTAAAATCACCCTTCGTCGCTTTATCGCAATCTTTATCAAAACGGGAAACTTGAAACTTTTACCTTTGGGGTTTGTCTAGAAAGTACGTCCGTTTTCCTTTAGATTCATTCGGCAAATACGGGGAGCTCGGCGCCTGCGAGGCTCAGGGTAGGCCACCCCGCACTACACGCGTGTATTGCAGGCACGATAGTGCCTACCTGCCAGGCGCTTAGAGAGCTCGCAGAGGCCAAACTTTCCGGTCCATAACGGCGAATAACGTACTTTCCGGATGATATCCCTATAATGCCAGCCACAAGAGGCTGTCTAAAAAGGCGGCGTGCGGGCATGTGTTCTCGCTCGTCGCTCGGGCCCGTGTGAGGTACGGTCTGGCTGTACCGACCCGGGTCGAACGTGACCTGCCTCCTCCGACGGCGGTGCGATGCTCTTTGCCGAGGCGCGAACACAAATTTCATGCTTATTCCCAAGTCGGCGAGCGAGCGGCGGCGGCCTCCGCTCTGCGGCAGCCCCCGGGGCCCCCGCGACTGACAGGGCTGGCGGCGGTAGCCGGCGGCCGCGGGAACCAGCGGCAACCGTCGGCATGCCACCCTGCAAAAATCGTGAAAATAAATTTTACAAAAATAAAGAGGAAAAAGACGGGGAGCGTAAGTTGAAATTTAAAACGTTTATGGCCCCCGATAGAAGAATAAATGATCGTTGCGGCGCTAAATGCCCTGAGTAGTACAGTCTGCAGCGTCGTTTGCAGCGACGGGAGGCCTCGTACGGGCAGAACTATTAAAACTGCGTATGCGGTGCAACAGCTCCTTATTGAAATCCCATCGCCACGACTTGACGGCTGTAACTACTGCGACTCCCCCGGTGAGGGGAGTTTATTTCACTCCATTAAGTATTTCTTATTTTAAAAACTAGAGGCAAGAGAAGTAGCGGTGGCGGCGGCGGCGTCAGCTTTAACGAGTTCCATCCACCCGCCGAGCTGCGCTTACCGGGTACCTCCGCGTGTCTGCACGGGCGCACACACACACACACATGCGCGCGGGACGCCCCCCACCTCTCCTGGCCTTCCACTCGCAGCTGTCAGGTCGCTAATGCGGCGTGTCTGCAGACCGTGCCGCTACCGACAGAGAGAGAGGGAGAGAGGGAGAGGGAGAGAGAGAGACCAGGAGGAAAGTGGAGGTCTCTCTTTTTATTTCTCGCGGGTAGGCAGCCCCGCCGCGCACCCGTGTCTGCTAGCTGGCCTCGTTGCCTACCTCCCAGGCGCTTCGCTCTTCCCCCCGATTCCTGCGCGTCGCGTCGTGTCGCTTTGCTCTTTAATTCATCGTCGCGACTGCTCTTCCCCTGCTGCTCTTCCGCGCGAACTCCCCTTTTCGCCTCACCCAACCTTCACTTCACTATTGGTGAAAAGTGAAAATGGCTTAAGTCCCGACGCGCCCTCGTCACTTTTTACCAGTGACTTCCTCTAACTCCTCCTCGTCTTCCCCTCACACCTCGTCCCTACCTCGCTCCTCCTCTACTTCCGCGCGCACTCCTCTCCTTTCTCACAATATCCTCGCCGAACAATAAGGTGAGCGGCCCCGCTGCAGCAGCAGCCGCCGCCGCCGCTCGGAATGGAATGACCGCCCCGTCGTAATTGACGTAATTCGAAGACAATTGGGTCAGGCTGGTATGCGTCGTGTCGATAGCAGCGCGGTGGAGGGGGGAGCTGCTGCTGCGGAGGAGGACTGAGGTGCACGACAACTAATTTATGGAAATTTCCCTCCCGGACAAATTTGTGTGGAATGACATTCTGGGTGCGGCGGGGTGGGGTGGTGGTGGTGGGGCGGGCGAGCGAGCGAGCGAGGTGGCCCCGCCAACCACCTCGACGACTAATTCGTCTTATCTCGCTTCCTCGATCGCCGACAACTGTTTCAGTCACAAAAAGGCTTGTATAGCTTGGCTGGTAGCTGCCGGTGGCGCGCGGGGCTCGGGCAGCGAGTGCGAGCGAGCGCGAGCGCCTCTCTCTCCTTCTCCTTCTCATTTATTGCCCCGTACACACACTCGGCCCAGCCCGTGGGAGGTGGGATAGGGACAACTCCACTCCCCGCCTGCTGGCGTGTGCTCGCGCGCGCGGGGGCCTAAGCGATGCGCGCGGTGTGCAGCCGAGGAGTTCTAATTGAGATAATGGAGAATGGTTTCCTATCCTGATAACCCCTCTCCTAACGAAGTCCAAGTCCAGATCTGGCCAGCCGTGGCGCTAGCACACCCACGTGCCGCGGCGAGACGCTCCGCCCGCCGGCCGCCAGCCGGTCGTGTCGGGCCGTTCGCATTGCAAATGGCGTGAGCGAAGGTGTTGTGTTGCCAGCACTGTTGGAGATAATGGCCGAGAGATTTTAAATTTAAAAAAGTACAAAAAGAAATGAGAAGAAACTACTACAAGTAACCCAACTGTTTTGATTTAATAATATTTCTAATTTAAAATGAACTACGTTTGCTCACGTGTGGTCGTAAGCTCGAGTGTCGTGTGGCCGAATTATAACTGTAAGGCGACACAGTGAACGTTAAAAATATAAAACGTTAAAAAAATATATATATATAAAGGGTGGCGTAGGGCAAAGGAGGAGGAAGTGGCTGTCCCGGGCCGGAGCGCTAATAAAGATCTCGTTTTACTGACAGCAGCGGCCGCCCTCTCTCTCTCTCTCTTGACCGCACGCTGCCCCATCGCCAGCAGCAGGCCGCCGCCGTGGCTGTGCCACGGATCCAAATAGCGTGTAGGAAATGACCTGATGTAACCGTGAAGAGCCACGCCACGCCCGCCACGCCACCAGCGCGGCTAGCACCTTGAGCAGCTTGAGCGCGCTATGTTTTAAAGCAGGTAGCCGTCCGAGCAGAGAGAATGCAATGAAATGTCAGAACGCGAGCGGCAGCTTGATTCCCCCCCGCGTCCTTCTCCCCCCGCGATGGTTTAGGAGATAAGTGCGACCTTCCCCCCTCCCCCCTTTCTATAGGAGCCCACAACACCCCCTCACGATAGGGCCCCCTAAAACCTGTCGTCTATATCTCCCTCGCCGAGTGTCTTTTGTACCTTTCCGTCACACCAACCGCGACGCGGGCGCGCGGGTATCATTTTCCTTTTTATGGCGTTGGGTTGGTAGTAGTTGTGCCGTCGTGGCAGCAGTAGCAGCAGCAAGTAGTTGTTGGAGTAGTAACCTTACCAACCAGGTCGACCTCGTCGTCATCAGTGCTGCTACTTTGACACGACGACAAAAAAGAGAAGAGAGAGAGAGAAGCTGCTGCTGCTGCGGCTCGTTTGGCAGTGCGGCAGGCGGTATGGTGTCGTGCCGGAGGGAAAGAAATCTCGCATTCAACTCAATTTGCTTTTATCGCGAGCGCGGTGCGCCTTTTTACGCCCGATACACAGGCGTCGTGGGCCCCGGCGCGGCAGCCCAGCCGTCTCTGCTGGGCCCGGACTGGGCTGGGCTGGGCCCCCCAGCAAAGGCTCTCCTGAATATGCATAGCGACATTTCAGTCAGTCGGACTAACTGCCGAGCAAAAGTCAGCTGCGGAAAAGCGAGTGGTGGTGGTGGGGAGAGAGCCGTGGAAAGAAAAGGAAGTTATTACAATAAATCAATCTTTTCTCTCTCTCCCTCTCCCACTCGACCACCGGCAAAGGCTGGGTGCAGCCGTTTAGCTGAATTAACGCGGCGGTACCTTGCGCGGTGGCGGGCTGGCGTGCCCCAGAGGGTAGCAGCAGCAGCAGCGCACACCGCCACCGCCTGCTTGTATTTTGCATACGTATCGCGTAAAGTTGAAAGCTCCCCTTCTCTTCTTACGACTTGATAAGGTCCGGAACGGGTGTGGATTCGCACATTCCATTTGGCGGCCGCGATACCTTATCGCACACCACCCTGACGTTTCAAGGGGATGCGGTGATGGTGGCCCACTGTGTGTGCCCCCCGCACGTTTAGTTTAGCAGCTTTGGTTCGAATTCGAACACAAACAGAAATTTGGAAAAACAATTCGAACCGAACCGAACGCGTTAGTGTTCATATCCGAACGAACAGTGCTCGAACAGTCATCCTAAAAGTTCTCTTTTCATAATAAGTATTAGACAGTCATCGTGCCAGACTCACGATCACATGTACGATAGAGAAAATTCGATAGGGGTATATTTACAGCTATAATCTTATAGAAATGCTTCGCCTCTTCTTGATGACTGTCTCGAGCCGAGATACATTATAGACGCTTTTGAGATGCTGTGGAGAATTTCTTGAGACTGCATTGATACAGCTTATGAGCCGCGATAGACTTTAACAAGACAGCGTCGAAACAATTATGAAATATTCCACAGATGTCTCGGTGGGCAACGACGGTGATCACAGGCCACCGACGTGAGCCTGGTCACAAGGCACAAGGCAGGCACGCGGCAAAACCAGGGGCAGAGCCAGCGGCAGAGCCAGGGGGAAAGCCAGGAGCAGAGTCGCGGTCAAAGCCGGGGTCAGTGCCGCGGACATTACGGGGCCAGGGGTAGAGCCGAGCAGTCCTTTCACTATGGAGACAAGCGGACACCACTTTCTGTTTATTCTTAATTTTCTTCTGGTTTTTAAAATATTTCCTTTAAAAAAATGATCC
>NW_026267218.1:492070-492597 GCF_000697945.3 Frankliniella occidentalis | reverse complement strand
AAGGAGGGGGGAGGGGTAAGGGTGAGAGAGCCGATACGGGGGGAGAGGGTCGTACGCAAACCAGGCCGATCAAGAGTATGCATACACACAGCAGGACTGACAAGACAGACCGAATTTTCTACAAAAATTCCCAGTTTTTTTCCTGGTGACCGGGCTGTGGAAGCATACGCATGATCGGGAATCGAAAAGTCAATGGTCGATGACTGGTCGAATTTCAAACAGTCGTCGTCAACAGTGACACTGGCCTACTCCTAAGCATAAGCCGTTCTCGACGCGTGGCTCACGACATCTTCCCCGCGCCCGAACCACCTTTTCCCACCCCACCGCACCCCGCCACACCCACCGCGCCACACCCCGCCACACCCTGGTGTTCCGCTCATTATTTTGAGGCGATACGTCTGCCGTGCCATGTGGCCCCCCTTGGCACGGCCTCCTATCTATGTCTCTCTCTCTCGCCCTCTGGGCCCTAATGAGAGCGAGAGACGAAGAGGGAGAGGGAGAGGGGGAGAGAGAGAGAGAGGGGGGGG
>NW_026267218.1:488420-492005 GCF_000697945.3 Frankliniella occidentalis | reverse complement strand
GCGTCACGGTAGCGGGAGATGGGGGACGAGCAGAGACAGTTCTTGACACAGATATGATTTATAGAAGCGGTTCGGGCGGGACTGGGCGGGGCGGGCTGTGAGAACGCGTCCCGCGTCCTCGTCGCCTGCACGCCTGCCGCCCGCCCCACCGCGAAGTTCCATTCGAAACTCTGATCTCTGGAGTGATGAAAGATCACCCTTTCTCCGTCCTTGTCGAAACGTTTCTCGCGACGCCGCCGACCGCACGCAAGC
Source organism: Frankliniella occidentalis (assembly GCF_000697945.3). Taxonomy (NCBI): domain Eukaryota; kingdom Metazoa; phylum Arthropoda; class Insecta; order Thysanoptera; family Thripidae; genus Frankliniella; species Frankliniella occidentalis. Next base: position 491,753 of record NW_026267218.1, on the reverse strand, counting down.
ACACACACGCCCGCCGCACGACCCTTCGTCGCGACCCTCGCGTCCTTTGGAGGTCCCCGGCGTACGCCGCCGGCCTTTGTGCAGCCCCTCAGCGTGACCAGGACGACGACGAGGAGGAGGAGGGGCCAACACGACGCCGAAGCAGTGAGGAGGCGGCGACGACGACTTTGTTGAGCGGTTTCGGTTCTCTCTGCAGAGCGTCGCATTCTGGGAAAGACAGAGGCGAAAGGCGCGCGAACGCCGACGCGCGAAGCGGAAGCTCGGCGCCCGCGGCGGAGACAGAGGGCGACCCCCCCCCCCCTCCAACACACTCACAAACGGGGGGGAGGGGGGGAGGGTGTAAAAAACCACGCGCAATTTAGCACTTGCTCTGTACGCGACCGCGGCGAGGGGTACAGTGGCGGGGGAGGGGGTGGTTTTATAGCCGGTGGCGCCAACGCACACATGTCCGTGTCTCTGTCGTGTCCTGTCGTCCTGTCAGCCTCACGCACAGCGCGCGCGCGCGCGCGTGTGTGTGTGTGCGTGCGTGCGTGTGTGCGTGTGTGTTCACTCCGCTTCCTCAACCGGATGAAAATGTTTCGACGTTTTTGGAGTCCGTAGTCGCTTGTTTCGTTTTTTTTTACGCCGACCCCCGCGCTCGTATATAAGCCCATATTTTTTATATTTTTTTAAGTAAGCAAAAAACCATTTCTGAACGTTTTTACTGTTTATTTGTTGCGCTCATTCTGCTCGGAGAGGCATGTCCGGGATTGGGCGTGGTGGTGTTGGACGCCTCCTGCCTGCCCCCCGACGCGCACGACGCCAGTTAGTGAACGGGGTGAAAAATATATGCAACCCTCGTATCTCCCCTCCCCCCTCCCCCTCCGCGGCGTGTAAGATACTAATGACAGAGATAAGCAGGTCGAGGAAGGGAAGAGAGCGCGCCAGGGACACGTCACGTGACAAACGGACAAACGGGGGAGGACGCGTGCGTTCCCGCCCTTCCTCCCGCTCTCCCTCCCTCTCCCTCTCCCTCTCTCCCTCCCTCCCCCTCTCCCTCCCTCGCTCTTTAAATTCATACCCTCGCTCACGCGAAATTGTTTGCAAACTGTTTTGCTCATTACTGAAAATTTCCGAAGACGCTTTCAAAAACGCGCATCAAAATTGCAGTTTTACTTCCGGGGTTTTCGTGTTTCCCCTTCGTTGTTATGGCGCCTTATTTGGTTGTAGCTACCACACAACTCTCTGCGGCGACGGCTGGCGGAACGCGTGAGGTCTGGAGGAGGGCCGGCCGCCGCCGCCCGCGGACTCCGGAGGCCGGCAACCCATCTGGCACGGTGACGAGCGGGCAGCCTACCCCCGCGGCGGCGGGCGGGCTGAGGCTGCTCCAGCGCGCCTGCGGACACTCGCACGACAGTATAGAGGCGCTTGCTATTGGATAACGTACAGGTCACACTGCTGCAGGTAAACGGCAATGTATCAACTAGTCTTCTAAACCCTTACCTAAGCGCACACTATTGATAGTGAATGAAAACGTACATTTCGGGAACACTCGAGACATTTAGACCTTGGGCCGTGGGTCCCTTGAGACTCCCGTTTTTAGGGGGTTTGGTGCTGTAACTACCTTTTCATTTGGTGTTACTAAGCGCAACACGAATCGTTGCGCTTTCGCCTACCTTTTGCTTTGGCACGACCTTGCCATTCTTGCCATGGAAATAATTTCGAGTAATTCAGAACAGATTTTATTGCCACACTGCGGACTCTGCTGTACCGTCTGCCGAGCAAACTGAAGCCGCCCCGAGGCTCGCTCTTGCAGAGATGAGCGTATTCCACGCTACTGACGACCGGTCAGCTCTCTGCGTGCCTAGCCCGTCAGTCGAGGCGGACGCTGGGTTGGGGCGCGTGTCGACTTGGAAGCTGAGGGAGACCCGAGCCACCCCATTCGCACTATCGGCGAGTCTACTCGGCCAGAGGCTCGGAAGCTATTGCTCGGTGGAGTGGTTGGTCTGACCTTGTCGGAGGATAATGCCCTAAAGACTCATCTTTCAAACTTCATACGGGGGAGGCCTTTCCAATTAAACACCCTTTAATTTGCAAACCCCAGTTTCAAATAACCACCAGTAGTAAAAGGAAAATACGTACACAACTTAAATGGAAGTTTTAAAAAGCCGCGGAAACATACTAAACCCCCTCATGGAAAATAGAAAGTCCACGTGAAAAAAGTCCAAATTCAGATGGAGACTAGACTGGCACTTAAACGATTTTCAGAGTTTTAAAGGTCTTTTTTAAAAGGCTCGAGAGCTAAACTTATGGTCTCAAACTAGTCGCGGGTGTCACGCGTGCTTTTGCGACAGGGCGAGTATCAAACCGTGCAGTTTCGTTCCAAAGCATCTTATCTTCGTCTCCGTTGTGCTGGAGCCACCACTTATGGCCAGTACTGGCAGTGGTAGAGCGGGCCGAACGCCCGACACTTAGGCAACATGTCTAACACCCTCGTGGGTTGCCTACCCGCCAGGGGCTACGGACCAGTTCCGCAAGATCCATTACAGTGCTGCTGGAAGAGCAGTTGTATAGAATGATATCAAAAGAGTCTGGATCGAGCCATGGAGCTTTATGGTCAGACAGTGGGACAACTCTAGGAAGGTAACCTTCGGGTAATAAGGAACAATATCCAACCCGAAAACCCTAGCAAAAGTACATAAATAATGAAATATATATTTTTTTGAAACGAAACTGCACGTTTTTTTGTTGTTTTTTTTATAATCACACGACACCCAAAAGAACGTCCTCCCGATTTCTGTTTAGCGAACCCAAATTAACCAGCAAAGTATCCGCACGCCCTATAGAAACACTACGTGTGCAAAGTTGGGGAAAGATGAGTCAGTCGGGGGCAAGTCTCCTCGCCACTGTCAAGGTAGCGGACACGGGTCTCGATCATGCGACAATCAGAGGTCAGTGGCCGTAGGCACGGGTCCGCGGCGCCGAGTGCGGGCCCCCCACCCGCACGGCGGCAGGTCGTCTCCAGACAGTCGAGTGGACTCACCAAGCCAGAGTCTATCCTGCGGCGGCTATGCGGCGGGTGGTGGCTGGAGGTGGAGACGGGGTGGGCAAAAGTGAGCCGGGCAGCCGGGAACGGAGCCGCAGCGTGGCAAAGAAAAGACTCAAGTCATTTGTTGCAACTTGCAACGACTAAAACTACACCCAAGAACAACTGATTTCTTGGACCAAGTACATTGTAGTTGATCTCTAATTTTTCAAGTACGGATCAGTTGAATCAGGACACCGACGGGCGGTGGCTGCCGGTACGGCAAGGGCACGGACGGCGGGAGGAGAAAGCGGTTCGAAAGGGGAGGG
>NW_026267218.1:483366-488370 GCF_000697945.3 Frankliniella occidentalis | reverse complement strand
AGATTGTTAAAGGTTTCCGAACGTTTCTGATTTTTAAATGCTTTTTAAACGATTTTTCCAGTTTTTTCTTGATTTTTTGGTAATGATTGACAATTTCTCTTAATGATTCTTTTTAGTGGTGTACACTGTCAGTGAAGGCCCTCGGGCAGAACCGGGCAGGCCGCAAAGCCGCGCGCAGAGCCGCGGGTGCAGAGCCAAAGGGCTGAGCCAGTGGCAGAGCCGAGGGCAGAGCTGCTGGCGACATAGCCATAGGCAGAGCACGCGCACCCGCCTTGTGCTACTTTTTAAACAATGTTATAATAAAATGTAGAAATAAAAGTATTTTCACAGGGCATTTGAGATTGATCGCGAATTACAATGACCCAATTGACAAATTTAAGTTCTAAAAGGGAGCCTACCAATAAACTACATTATATATCCATACAGTCTCTAGAAATTCTCAAATCTCTAATATTTCTTTACAATATTTGTAAACCGCGAAAAAGCCCGTACGCTACGTGCCCGAGTGATTTCCTCCTAGTCGTCAGTCGTCAGAGGCTGTCATCGACACAATCATACTCAATCGCACACAATCTGAAACAGCGATTGTCTGGACATAATCACTGTACACTTTTTTGGCCAGTTCCACGCCCCTCGCGCTAATCACGGGTTTTCGAAAAGGGTTTCCAAAGTCAAGTTAAGAGCAAACCGAACCGTCCGGAGTTTCTTACATTTTGAGAAAGGGGCAAGTCGTGACAAAAGGAGCCGACTGGGGGCCGTGCGGGGCAGCGGGTGAGGTCTCCGAGGGCCGGGGCGGCGGGAGCAGCAGTGTTCATCAGTAAATTGATTGTGCGACTTACCTTCTCCTCCCCGCCCCCGCGCCGCCTCCGGCCGCCTCCCTTGTTGTCCCCCCCGACACTCAAGATGTCACAATTAGTGTCCAAGGCGCCACGCCCCGCCACGCCCGAGCAACAGCTCTACTCCCAGGGGTTCAACAGGCGCCGGGGTCCTCGCTCGGCCGCCCCAATCTCGCCCACTCCGAGAAAATCATCAATTTGGTGATGGCCTCTTGCGGTGGGCCGAGTATATAGTGCCCCTCCTAGAGCAAGATCGGTGCAGAATTCTAACTTGCGGAAGGCGAAAACCAAAGGAAAATGTCACGACACATTTTTTGACATTTTAAAAATTATTTTGCCCGACCTTTTGTAATTTTTTTCTGATTAACAGGGGCAAAAGTTTTCTGATTTATTTATCTTTTAATTTCAATAGTTGCATTTATTAAAAGTCGTTGTTTTTTTTTCTGTGTTGCAGGGACCCGATGGACGCCATGTTCATGGACCAGCACTTCCTGCGCGCGCCCATGCGCCTGCTGTCCGAGCTGGACGCGGAGAACAACAACGCGTCGCTCTTCTCGGCCTCGCTCATGGAGAAGGCGCGCACGCAGCTGCAGATGTGGGGGCGTGCGCAGGCGGGCGGCGGGGCCGTCCCCGGCGGCGGCCCCTACTCGCCGGCCGAGCTGCACGCGCTGCTGCTCAGCGGCACCCCGCAGCTGTACGGCCGCATGCCGCTGCCGCTGCCGCACCTGTGGGCCTCGGCGGCGGGCGCGTCGGGCAGCTGGCAGGGCGGCATGCCCGGGCTGCCCGCCGGCCTCCTGGGGCCCCCGCCGCCCCACGGCGGCCCCCAGCCCCCGCCGCAGCGGCCGTCCCCGCCGCCCACCACCACCACGTCGGCCTGCAGCTCGCCGTCGCCGTCCTCGGGCGGGCCACCGCCCCTCGAGCTGCGCGACCTGCGCCTGCCCAGGCCCATCTTCCCCGGCATGAGCCCCATGCAGCGGTTCCCCTACGGCCACAACCCCGGCGCGCCCGCCCCCAAGCCCCTGTCGCCGCCGGCCGTGTCGGACCCCAGGACTTGACGTGCGAGCGAGCGTGTGTGCTGTGATATGTGAGCATTCCAATGTGCGCCGGCCTGTGTGTGTCGCGGGGCCTGTCCAAGTTCCTAGTGCTTGGGACGTTATGTAGCGCGGTGATTGCCAAAGAAAGTTGGAAACGCACTTTTTCGCCGGTGGCTGGCGTGTAGAATGGGTAACTTCGTTTGTTTTTTTTAAGTCTTTGTTTTGCAACGTTGATTCCACTTGATAGTAAGAAATTCATTAAAATGTTTGAAAAAAATATATAAAAATATGGCGCATGTTTGGTTTGGTTGTTGGGTTTGGCTGAAGCTGCCGTACCCATCGCTACTCGGCCCAGTTACCTATCCTCATAAGACTCGCGTAGCCGAGGGCAGCGCCTCTTTGCTATTTTTGTCAGAAAGTCTTGTTATATGTTCATATTTTGTAAGTGTGAGAAGTAGATATGAATCGGTGCTTTATATCACATATCACAAAAGAAGCATCGGTAATTTTTTTTTGTTTTTTTGCTGGAGCTAGAAATTAATGTTTCTTTTTTTCGTATTCTTGTCCTGAAAGTCAGTAAAAGGATTGTTCAGATGCATTTCTCATGCTTACAAGATGAGTTATTATTGTTTAATATTTTATTATTATTATTGATTATTATTATTACTATTATTATAATCCATTGCGGAAGTGCAATGTGTCTTCATTGTGATCGTGTTAGTTTTGGGGTTTGTTAGGCGCGGTTTTTGAATTCTCATTTGTTACATTGTATTTGGTTTTAGCAGTACTTTCCCTATTATTTTTTGTTAAGTGCGTGTATGTCACGTCCACCGCGGTGTACAGCTTCGTTAAAAGCATCTTATTTATTTCATTGTATAGGTAAGCAAAGGTTCTCACTCAGAGTGGAAAGAGGTCGATGAATCGTTTGCTAGAATCTTTGTATAAACTGTACAGCGAAAAAAAATATCAACGGATAAGCTTTATGTAAAGTATTATGTATGTGAATTATAGGGTCGAAAGTGTGTACATATATCACATCGCAGTATTACAATTTGGGAAATGTTCCAAGGGTGCACCCAGTCAAGTACATACAAAATACTAACTGGTGATCAGGTTGCCCCGAAAAACAACAGTGTAAATTGCTCGTTAATATTGATGACGGTGCTGGAGTGGTTGAGTGGTTAGTAAATGTTAAGTCTTCCTACTAGTTGTGTGGAATGGAACTGATCTTGATGTAAATTATAAATACTATTTCGTGCAATATGAGCTGGATCGAAAATGATCCGCGGTTAATATTCCTTGTAGCATGACGTAAGACGTTTGAATCTCTTCTCTACGCGCCGTGGTGCAAGTGCGATACTCAAATTTATTGTAAAACCTTTTTAAATGTCATATTATTTATTGTAACTGAGCTAACATTCTGTTATGTACAGTTTATTTAACCGTTATCTTAGTGTCAAAAGTTACTGAAATCAAAGTCCGGTCTGCACAAATTCAGCATGTACTCAATCCTACAGACTTTGCTTCCAGATCATTGACACTGAAGCTACACACATTTCCGAAAACCCTTTTCTTAGCCAGAAAGCGATTTAAACATTACGTTATGCGAATATGATTGTTATTTTGTGATATACCCTTAATTTTAAGGGCACCATGGTTTATGTTCTTGCAGTGTACAAGAGCTATGAAAATGGCAGTGACTGACAAAGATCATGTTGTGAACGTCATCGTACGTATCGAGAAAGTGTGGAGCTCTTTCCAGGTATCATAATCAATAAGCCTAAATGAATCATGAACAGGAGAGAGAATGTCATTGAAACCAAAGAACTCCCTTACGTTTATGTGAACGCGAAAAAAAAAACATGCTGTAAATAAAAACGGCCATTATATCTAAGCTTTGCCATCTTTTTCTCCTTGAATAACCCCTTCCAATATCCATAACATCGACCTCAGACACGCAAATAACATCTCCGAGACATATTTTGACAACGGCCGCACGGCACAATTCCGACACACGCTCGTTGTTAACAACCCAGACAGGCAGAATGAAACGCCCGACATGGAATCAATCAGTCGTCCAGTCGATCGCCTGCCAACGCTCAATCAACTGGAAAAAGTGGGTGTGGCTTGTGTTGTGTGTGGACAAAGAACAAGCTCTCGGCGAGGCTGGGCGGGCCGGCGGGCCGGGCGGCCGGGAGGAACCCGCGGCGCCGCCGGGCCCCACCACACCGCCGCCGACGGCCGCGCCCGCCGCGCCGCGGCCGCGAGCTCGGTGATTGGTTGCCGGCGTGACGTCACCACCACGCCCGCCGCGCCCCGCCACGCCCCGCCACGCCCCGCCACGCCCCGCCACGCCCTGCCCTGCTAATAACAACCACACGAGGCTGGCGCGGCGAGCCGCCATGTCGCTCGCGCTGCTGCTGGACGGACCGCCAATACCAACCACCTTGGGAGATCAAAAGTGGATGGGAAAACAAAGACGGAAAAATTACACCTTATCGTCATTTTTCTTGCTTTGCGTGATTGAATAATAATAATTTGGGGTCGACATGGCGTGTCGTTGGCGCTCGCCAAACAAGGCGGTGGGATCTCTTAAACCACAGATGGCCAATAAAGGGATTGCCCGGGACAGATTACCGCCGATTATTCCAAAAATATTTTGTTTCGACACCAGATAACCCAACTACGTGGGCGCTTATAGGAACGTGGCCAAACCTGATGCCTTATTGCTCCAAAATTGGTAGACCTCTTTTTGAAGATGAAAGGAAAACGTGACCCTCACTGCCAGCAAATCTCTGCGTCTTTACCTTACTCTTACGCTGCCGATGGCTTCAAACCTGTTCGTCCGAAGAGTCGCAAGCGGGGTCGCAAGTCAATGGTCCAACAACAATTTTTTTTTTCAGGCCGAAAAGCGAAGCAAAGAGATCCTTTATCAAGGCTCACATTTTCTTTTTAATAAGTTTGCCAAATAATGCGCTGCTGGCCGACGGGGAGACGGCAAGCAAGACATGATAATTACCATTATTCGCGAATAAGACGCGGTGGTTGCGGCGACGTTACCATGTCGCTGCCGTTGGCGTCTGTCCGTGCGCGGGTGACGGGCAGACGTCACGGCGCTATTGAGCTGGGCGGGG
>NW_026267218.1:475466-477661 GCF_000697945.3 Frankliniella occidentalis | reverse complement strand
GGGGGGTACTAGCATGTCGCAGTTTGCGGGGAAGGCAAAAAAGGCATTGACAACGAGTTATGCTTTGGGTGGAGGGCGGGGGAGGCTGTGTCGCTACCACTCACTACTTCGTAGTTTCTGCAGACTGACCGCGACATCGTCGGCGAACTTCTCTGAAGAACATTCGCTGGCTGTCCGTTAGGGAGGGGCGGTACTTCTAATGGGGACACCCTGTAAAAAACCATTAAAAATCAATTAGTTAATTTCATTACTGTTTTACTATTTTGAAAATCTTTCCTCTGTGAGACGCCGACAAAGATGGTTCAGAAAATGTCAGTGTTTCGTCCGACAGGGACGTCTCACAAACGCTGGCCAGGCGGACCACCAAAAATACAGAATTTGGCAATCTTAGAAACTTGTCAACTTGTGTTCTGCGCCAGGTGGAAATAGGAATTTTTCCGGAGACAAACTCTGTATTTCTTGGTGGTCCGCGGCGTCCGCCGGGGTCCGCGGCCCTTCCCAGCTTTTACTTTCGTCTAGTTTGCAATCAAAATACACCCTACGCAGTTTTATCAGAAAACTTCGCGCATGACCTTGAAAATACATGGTGCGGGGAAAGCGGAACGGCGGCGGAAAGCGCTTTTCCAGACTACATTGGAAACTTCACGGGAAAATACTTGTCGTTCATTAATTTGCGATCACGGGACGTCCACAGTCGTCCCAGCCAAAGGTCTGCCTTCGACACTCGAAGACCCGCCCGCCGTGCCCCCAGAGTTTGGTCATGAGACTAGAACTAGAACCGTTCTAATCTCATGGTTTGGTCACTCACGTTTGTTTACTCCCAGTCCACGAGGCATGGTCGGGTCCGGCGACGGCTGGAGTCTGGCCGGCCGCTTGGGTCTGGCGGCGGCCGCGATCTTCGTGTTCGCCTTTCCTTCACTATCGCCGTCCTGTTCCCGTTCGAATCTATCGTCGCCACTAGTTAGTTAGTTGTTCACGATCAGAAACACAATAATTCTAGAAGTCACTATGGTTGACGCGGCGAAGTGCTCCGAGCGACGGTCCAGCACAGACTGGCCTCACAACAGTCACGTGGTGAGCAGACGTACCGACAGGCGGCGCTGATCAGTAGCAGACCGCATCCCGTCAATGACGCCACAGGTGGGCTGGCGAAAAGTTTGAACGTCAAGGCTGAAGTGCAAGTGCAGCCTCCTACTGGCCGCATTTTTATTTTTTTTTAAATTGAACAGGCCTGAGCTGAAACGTGCCGAAGCTTTCAGGAAGATTGTCGGTTGTCTAGTAAACGATTGGCCATTTTTTTATCTTTATTTTTATTTTTGCTGGGTTTTAAAGAAATTTATTTTTGGGAGCTCCAGTAGTACAGTTGCGCTGCTGTGTCCGAGACCTGGGGGCGGCGTACGGCCCCTGGGTGACGCTGTCCACCGACCGCTCTGGGTGGGTCTGTGGGGTCAGAGACAGAGGCGCCTCGGCCCTAGCGCCACCCTGCGGACCAGCGTCCCCCTCCCCCCCGCCCACACACACACACACACGCGCGCCACCCGCCACCCGCTCCCGCCACCAGCGCCACCCTGCGGACCAGCGTCCCCCTCCCCCCCCCCCACACACACACACACACGCGCGCCACCCGCCACCCGCTCCCGCCACCCCCGCACCCTGCAGCCCTAACTACCCCTCCCCCCCCTCTGGGCTGCTCCTGCGGCAGGAGCGCGCGCTGCCTTCAGCGAGGACCACTAGTCGCATTTACGCTCTAACACTGTTCCGGGAGGGGTGGTGGGGTCCGGGGGGCAACCTCACACTCCCTGCAGGAGGGGTGCCGGGGGGTATGGGTGTCCGGGACACGCCCCTCCACGATCAAGCAGGCTCCCAACGTGTACAACAACAGCACGACCCCCATCCCCACCCGGCCCGACGGCGCAGGTGTCGTACCAACCCCCCGCCCACGAACGACGCACAGTGTGGGTGAGCTCGGCGCCGAAAACAAACACACACACACACACATACACACGCCCGCTCGCAATAAAGTAACAACGTTATCTCCAATAACCGGTCGAGTCCGTGGTGATACTCCCCACCACCACCTCCACCACCTTCACCGCCACCTCCAGCGGTAATCGGACGGGGAGGAGGACGGCGGCGGCGGCGAAAACGATCCGCGGGAAACTCGCCCGGCCCGCCCTCCCCAGCTTTTTACGGCA
>NW_026267218.1:471968-473071 GCF_000697945.3 Frankliniella occidentalis | reverse complement strand
CCCAACGCCCGTTCCGTTAATATTTGAAGGAGGATGGCGAGTATCGACCGGTCCCAGGTTTGCACCTCGTCGTACACAAAGCCCCGCCCCGCCTTCCTCCACCGCAGCAGCAGCAGCAGATGGGTTGGGGGTTGGGGTGCGGCAGGTGGGAGGGTGGGGGTGGGGTAACACCACCGCACCTCCCCAGGGGCGCGGAGCAGGTTATTCCAAACAGTTTGAAAACGGATACTTCGGTTCGGTGGACGAATTCTTATGTTGTCTTTTCTCTCCGTATCCTTTTCCATCCCCCTGAATTTCCAAAGTGAAGTATAATCCAAGCCATTCAGTCAGTTTCACCATAAACAACACTTTGCACATGTGTGTGTGTGTGTGTGTATTAAACTGACCGACAAGAAGAGGTAATATCCATTCTGGACCGTTTGAGGACCCAAGATTAGTTCTTTTCCCAATCCAACCAAGATTTCAGATCAGGTTACTGATTTTGGTTTTTGTCTCGAAAATAAAACGGTATTCATGAAGTATGAACCCACTCCAAATCTGGGCTCTATAGCTCAAACGGTTTAGGAGATATTAATTCCTAAAATTTTCAGGTCAAAGTTGCGTCTTTGAGAGGTTGTATTGTATAGATCAAACTCTATGAATGTTTGCAGTAAGGTAAAAAGTGACTGCACCATTGGAAAGAGAATTGAAAACAGATTTGAAAACCACCTATGGCGAAAAGTTGGATTTATATTTCCTACTTTTCGATCAAAGATGTCAACAAAAAGTAGCAGAATAGCGTAACTCTCATAGCAAAATCATGTGGAGTTCAAATGTCACCAAACTTGATTTGCACCTTCCACTGAGGTGCCTGAACATTTTATATTTTTTGTGTGAACCTGTGTGGTCAAATTTTACCTTACTGCACAGATTCACAGAGTTTTATTTATACTGCCTCTCAAATACGCAATTTTGACGTGAAAATTTTAGGAATTAGTATCTCCTAGCTAAAGAGCTAAAGAGCCTAGATTTGGAGTGAATTCATACTTCATGAATACATTTTTTATTTTTCAGACAAAAACCGAAATCGGTGACCAGATCCGAAGTCTTCGGTCGATTAGGAA
>NW_026267218.1:467859-469569 GCF_000697945.3 Frankliniella occidentalis | reverse complement strand
CGTGGGATCGAGTGGAAATAACGCTGAACGTGTCCAGCTGCTTGCGAGGCGCCTTTCCTCCGGTAGACTTCCTGGCGGTCTGCTTGGTACGAGAGTACGAGCCATTGCGATAGACTGTTCGGGACGAAGGACGACTACGACGACGACGACGACGGGTATACCCTACCTACTCGCCGGCCTGCAGCACACACCCTAAACTTTTCCCAGCTTAAACAAAAATTTTGTATAAAAGCACTCAAACTGTTTGGTATTACTCAACTTTTTTTTTATCCTGGTATTACAAAACGTTTTTCTAGTTGGGTGATTATACTATTACAGGGCAGTGCTTGGTAGTCTTAGGCTCGGCACTAGGAAAAAGTTTGGTAATAACTATAGAATTTCTTGAAAAATATACAACAGCACAAAACTTAAAGAAGTTACTAGGTAAGTTTTCTAGCAGAAAGTTTACAGAGGCGTTGGTTGGTGTTGGTGCATGTGCGGGACGACGATTACTGTAACTAGACTTGACCGATGTCACTTTGATGTATCACCATGACGCGACGAAAGAAGACGCGAGAAGTTTGGGTCAGTAAGACGGTCAAAAAACACACTGTCCATAAGTGACTGCCCTCGAAAGTGATAAATGGTCAGACATAAACTCCACAAGGATTCTGAGGGTCCATGCCTCAAGGGGCACGGGCCGCCCTACGGCCGCAGGACCGAGCTGCCGCAAGGGTCTTGGAAAACGACGTTGGTGGTTTCGGAAGTTGGCTCCGCCCAGACGTTTAGCGGTGACACTTTTAACACATTCTCACTCACCCAGCCAGCGCGCCGCCGCCGCCGGCTCCGAGGGGGCGGGAGGGGGGGGGGGGGGGGGGGGCGTGAACCATCCGCCGGGGGCCCTGCCCCGCCCTGCCCCGCTGCACGGTGGTCCCAGCGGGAAGGAAGTAGTTGCCTTACATTTCACAAGGCCTCCCAGAGCAGAGAGAGAACATCCCCCCACCCGAACACCTTTCGCTGCTTCAGAAAGAAATAATATACACATAATAAGCCCCCACAAACACCCCTCAACAATTTCATTTTTTCTACAGGAGGAGGGGTCCTCCTGGCGTCCCAAGTGGCACTACATCATACTGCGGGCGTCTCTCCCCCACCCCCACCTCCTCCTCAGCTCAGAGAGGCGCTCCATTTCGTCACCACAGAGCCGCGACGAGGGCAGATGTTAAACAAGCCGGCTGCGCGGACAATTAAACACGGGTGCGACACCGGGGAGAGTGGGAGGGAGAGGGATAGGGGATGAGACGGAGTAAAAGACGTGCCGGGGAAGGGAGGGGCGGAGGAAGGGGGGGAAGGGGGGAGATGGAGAAAGGGAGAAAGAGTTGCGCCCCTTGAGGGGCTGCTCACCGCAAACATCTCGGATTAAAACGTAACTTCCTCCCCCCCTCACCCACACCCTCATCCCCTACGAACCACCCGCGACTCCTGGCGACGTTCGATGTCACCGTAACAAAACGTCTGCGGCGAGTCGCCGCGGGCACGTCGCCGTCGACGTGTCGTCCCCCGTCGTTGTCGTCGCCGCCGTGGCCTTTCCGCCGTCCCCCCCGCCAGGCGCTTGTGGGTCTCCCTCCCCGTCTGCTGCACTCTGGTGGTCAGCTATCCACATCAAAGGCTTCATCGCCGTGTGTTGGCCCAGAGTTAATTGGCGCCGCTACCCCCCCCCCCCCCCCCCCC
>NW_026267218.1:465964-467705 GCF_000697945.3 Frankliniella occidentalis | reverse complement strand
ACACTGGCGCTGCGCTTCAGACGGCCCCTAATTTATTGACTCCCGAGCAGCGGAGCGCCACATGATGAAATGCCCTGGCAGCCGGCCCCGCCCCGTTCCGCCCCAGCCCCGGCCCTACCCCGCCACACCACGCCATACCCCACCAGACCCCACCACGCCCCAACGCGAGGCTCGCAGAGACGCACGGCAGCAGCAGCAGCAGCCAACCGAAAGCTTATACAGCAGTTATCATCATTCCTGTCATATACGAAAAGACTTTGACGATTTCATTATAAATTCCTGACTTACACGATTGCGATCGATTAACATGACCGGTCATGCACGAAAACCCAGATGAAGTAAATTAACACACCCATACGCAAAACAAAAGCATCGCTAAGAAATTCCGGTTAGTTTTTTTTGAAGTGAAAAGATAATATTGGTGGTTAGTTTCAAAAGGAGAAAACAATATAAAGACATGTTTAGCATAACATTTTGTGCCGGTTGTATTCAAAAACTTTCCCACTCCGATTTTTGTGTTGTTCCAGTCTTCCGGGCGGTACGCTTCCTTCCTCGCGAGGCTTTACTCAAGTGACAGTAACGGAACGCGTGTTGTGCCTCGGAGAGGAAGAGGGGCAGGGGGAGAAGAGAGAGAGGAGGGGGGGGGGGAGAAGAGAAGAGCGACCGGAGAGATGGTTGCCACCCCCACGAGCACCTCGCGGACGACACACACCACCCACCGCGCCGCGCGGCCCGGGTGGTGGCTGCAGCCGCAGCACCAGGAACGGGGGGCTCCTCTTTCACACCGTCTCGGCCGCACCCGCCGCCGACGCACATTGTACACTCTCATTTGCTTACGGATAAATTTATCCGTAATATGGATAATTTGATCCATAGCTTACAGTGAATTTTGCGCTAACATAATCCATAGCATACGGATAGGTCATGGTGATGACTATGTAATCCGTAACATACAGAAGTCTGAAAGGCAGCAAACTCATATGGCTAATTCATCCGTAACATGGGCAAAACAAAGGGCGCTATTAAAGTTGGCCGCCTTAGGAAAGGCACTAAGGTTTAACATCTAACGTAGGGCGCTAAATCATTTGGCGTATTCAGAGGTCAGCGCCTTTAATAATTCTCGCTCTGTAAAATTTGTCATTTTTAAAATATAATCTGTATTTAAGTTGATATTGTCAGAATTTGACAAGGCGACGTTCCAAATCATGTTAATTAGTTGTAAACAAAAGTGTTATGATAGCTACTATTAATAACTTTCAGTCTAATAAATATTGGATCACTTCCACATAGCACTTTAAAAATCAAAACATTTTCCGTCGTAAATTCATAACTCACATAGTTTTGAAGATCATGATAGCTGTGGTGGCTTGCAGTCATATTATAATTACATTTTGGTAAAGAGATATGTAAAACTCTAATGTCCAACCAAAATTTAAGGTAATGTGGAAAATATACCAACTTGGCTGCTGGGGTGGAGAGTGGATCAACTAATGCTGGTCTAGGCTCATAGGTTAAGTGCCTCAACTATTTGACAATGAAGTAAGAAATCCACGCACTGGCACGCTTTGACTTTTACGTTAACTCAGTTCTCTAGTTCTCTTACACTTTCCGGCGTCCTCACGACTGTCGTCGTCTCGTCGTTCTACCCCAAACCTCCTCAAACAAGTCAAGGGAAAGGGAAAGAAAGTCCAAGTCCCGCTCCTCCTGGAGGGGTACTGTTGGACAGCGACCCGGCGACCCC
>NW_026267218.1:461084-464204 GCF_000697945.3 Frankliniella occidentalis | reverse complement strand
CCCCCGCGCCACCTCCGCGCCGCCCCCGAGCCGCAGCGCCCCTCGACGCCCGCCCGGGACGCCCCGACCACCAAATCCTTCACACTTTGAGCGAGAAACCCATTTTTCCCTCCGGGGCCCTGGGCTGCCGCCCCGGCCTCGACGTCCGCCCAGCCAATGGGAGAGCGCCCCGGGCGCCGGGGGGAGGGGAGGGCGCAGAGGCCACCCGGCCGGATAGGGGAGGGACGACGTCGGGTCGGACCCGTAAACGGGGGAGTGCATTTTGCACGGGAGAGGGCGAGGGGAGAAGAGAGAGAAAAGTTCGCAGCGGTGAGCGAGTGTGGGAAATATACGGGCGCGCTCAGTGCGCTCTCCCAAAGCGAGAGAGCGGAACGGGGGAGCGTTTCAACGCAGAATTAGAACATTTCGGAAGGAGGTTTTTACCACCTTGCCGTACACATGCAATCGTATTAACGGGTACGACGTAGATCTGAAAATCTTTCGAATATTTACCAACATTAATTTACGAATTCCTATATCCATTTTTATAATGCTCTTTCATTCTTCAGTGGTACGGTGGCAGCAAGGCAATCATAGGACGGTACAAAGATAAAATAAGGAAGTTTTTGCACTTCTTTATCTTGTTTTTTCGTTTCGCGGTTGATAGCTGCTGGGCGCTGAGCTACCTTCGGGGCAACGCGAGTTCAAGCTGCACGGATGCCACCCCATAGTTACCAAAGCAGGTTACCATGCTGGCTGCCACCCTGGAGCTGCCACCCATAGCCTTCCGCCGGGGGCCAACTCCGACAACACCGACACCTACGGCGCTGCGTCGGGAAAAGTATTAGGGGGCTGCGGAGCCAAGGCTGGAGCCAGAGGAAAGGGTGGACGAGCGAGATGGCGAAGACGAAAGTGCTGGCGAGAGAGCGTGTGTGAGTGAGGCGGAGAGAGAGGGAGAGTTAAGAGAGAGAGAGAGAGAGGGGCTAGGGAGGGAGATTCATACCAGATCGCCGTGGCACACGGGAGAAGGAAGGACGATCCCGATGCATTATTAAGATAGAGTGAGAAATATGGGGGCAATTCCGTTCCCGATAAGACGCTAATGCTTTCAACTTTGCACTCTATCGCAAAGGGATGGAGCGGCCGGAGAGCGGCTCCGGGAGGCTGGGCCGGAGCGGCGGGATAGACTCGGGATCGGGCGGGATCCGGATCGAGAGGGACGGGGAGAGAGAGGGCGCGGAGGCGGCGGTGAGGAGGACGACCCCTCCCGCTCGATCACACCCCTCTCACCCCGGAACTTCCCCCCACATCATCCCTCTCTCTAGTTTTCCCCATCCTCTTCCAGCTCCCTCGCACCGCCTTGGCCTCGTATTTGTCGGACCGGCGGCGTCGCCGAGCGAGAGTAAAGTTTACTTCTGGCCCCGCCTCGCGCGCCGGACTTTCTGACGTTTCTCGCTCTCTGCCCTTCCCTCCACACCGGGAGAGAAACTTCTCAAGTTTTCGCAGCGCGGATGATGTGTGTTACTCGCCGGTCCGGGCGACCCGCGTACCCGCTCGCGCTAGCCCCGCCAAACTCGCCGACCATTCGATACATCAAAAGTAACAGAAAAAAAAATGTAAGACAGTAACTTTATATTTTAGATTCATCCCTGTATGAAACGCACACCAAAAAAGGAAATGGGCCTGAAAAATTCAAAACCCGGAGGAACGGGTTTTTTGCTACGCCACTGCCGCGCTGACGCCTTGCGGAACCATTTCAACAAACGCGGGGCAGGAGAGGAAAAGGGGAAGTGGGAGAAGTAGATATTGCGATGGCTTGAAGGGGAGCGGGAGAGAGGAGCGAGGAAAGAGAGGGTGGAGAGTTGAACCCTCTCGTTTGTTCTCATGGTCGTTTCAACTGAACTGAACTCGGACGCCCGCCTTGCGCTTTTATTTTTCCTGAAAAGTACTTTCGAGGAGTTTTTCAAGAATTCTTTTTCATTTTTTTTTTCAATTTTCTTTATATGTTTTCCGTGTGTTCAATTTTTTTCTGGAAAAATCGTGAACGCTCCCGTGACAATTTCGGTTTTTACAATCCCTCAATCGCGCTCGCCAGCGGCAGCCGGCAGCGCACGCTGGACGGGGCGGGTCAGCCTGGGGGGTAGGCAGCTGGGGGCGCCGTGCGCTCCGCGGTCCGGCGGCCGGCCTACCCACAGACCCACAGGCGCGCGCGGCTGGAGCACTGGAGCAGGCCAAAACTAGTCCACTTCCACTAGTCGGGGCTTCGTGTTTCTTATTTATTTATTTTCTACTCTCAGTGGGAGAGGGAGAGGGGGGGGAGAGAGAGAGAGACGGGCAGACGGACGGACTCCACCTCGACGCGCGAGAGATATGCCTCAGAAGCCTTTAATTATGTTTAATTTAGATGCCACCGCGCTGCAGTCGGGTAATCTGTGAACGGCCCCGCCGCACCACCGAGCCGCAACCTCGACAACGACGCGCCGCCACGCCCCGCCGCGCCCCGCCACGCCCCGCCGCACCCCGCCACGCCCCGCCACGCCCCTCATCGCCTCACACAGGCCCGCGCCGACGACGCGCAGCGCTCGCGCGAGGGGAAGGCGGCGTGCCAAGTTTGCCACACACGTCGTCGCGGTGCTCTCTCTCTCTCTCTCTCTCTCTCTCTCTCTCTCTCTCTCTCTCTCTCTCTCTCTCTCTCTCTCTTCCTCTACCTCTCGTACGCAACACACACACACATTCCACCTCACTTACACACACTCTGTCGGGATAATTTAAAGGCCTAGACTGACAGGGGGAAGGCAGCGGACTTCCCTCGCCGACGCGTCCGTCGCGCACCGCTACATTGTCGCCTCGCCTTCAAATATTGAGCCTTATCCCACTATTTGTCCGTGTTCAGATGGACGCATTCAAATCTTTAGGAGCAGGTCTAACACGTAAAGTTTTACACAGCAAATTAGGAGATCATTTTAAAGTCTCCACCCTCTGCCGCTTGCCGGAGCAGCAGCAGTCGTCTAGCGGGGAAGTCCATCGCGGAACTGTGGTGGAGTCAATACCGCAAATTACTGGAGTCTGGCTCAACCCGCCGGACCCGTCCCGGAGAGAGAGAGAGAGAGAGAGAGAGAGAGAGAGAGAGAGAGAGAGAGA
>NW_026267218.1:454503-455774 GCF_000697945.3 Frankliniella occidentalis | reverse complement strand
ACCCCACCCCACCACGCAGGATGCCAATTATGTCATCAGGGGGTGCAGGGGAGAGAGGATAGAGAAGGAGACGGAGAGACCAGAGGGAGACAGAGGAACGTACACGAAAATGAGAGGAGATATAGTCAACATGGTGGTGCACGTCGCGTTCGCCGCTTGGCCAGACTGAACCGAACTGCACCGCGTGGCCTTTGCATGGCCATGAGTTCGCCCTCCACTCCCCTGACCACGAGTCGCACATCAGTGTTCTGCACTGCATACGGTTAAGTTCGGCAACGCAACACCAAACCCAAGGAAACCTCTTTTTTTTGAGTGAAGCGAATGTGCATACTAAATCCTTATGCACTTTGTTGAGCATAAAACTTGCAGAATTTTATACAGCCATAATATTATGCACAATTTTATGCATAATCTGTACAGTGTGTGCATAATTATGCACATTTTGTACACAATTATGGATAAAAATTATGTGCATATGGCTGTATAAAACTCTGCTAGTTTATGCACAACAAAATGCATAAGGGTTTAGTGTGTGCTCGGCTGAACCACCGAAAGCATTGTCTTGTCCCAATGCCAATTGCATCGGTGCAAATGAAAACTGCACTGCCCTGATGCAAATGTTCTTGGGAAATCAGCGGTCAAGAACGTGCTTTCCTGGGTGCAATTATTTGTTGGTTTACTGATTATTGTTTTTAAATCGTCTCTTTGTTGTTGTTGTTTTATTTTATTTTTTGCATTTTAAATTTACTGATTGCACTACTCGAGAAAAACATAGGCAAAGGCAAAAGAAACGGGGGGCGAGGCTGTGTAAAAGGGGGGGGGGGAAGGGAGGAGAGAGTGTGAGTGTGAGTGTGTGTGTGTGTGTGTGTGGTGTGTGTGTGTGAGAGAGAGAGAGAGAGAGAGAGAGAGAGAGAGAGAGAGAGAGAGAGAAGAGGGGGAGGCCGGGAGAGAGAGAGAGAGAGAGAGAGAGAGAGAGAGAGAGAGAGAGCAGGGCGGCGCCCCTGGAAAGATGTTTTGCCCCGTCGCGAAGGGCACTCAGCCCGCGCGGGAGGAGGGGAGAGCAGGGGCGAGGATGGTGAGGAGGACGGCGAGGACGGAGCACAAGGCAGCCGAGCGGGGCTCCTTCCTCCTGCTCGCCACCCTCCCCTCCATCTTGGCCAAATGAGAGGGGAGTGGAGAGGCAGTAAAAAGGAGCGGAGGTGGTAGCGGCGGACACCTCCCTAGCAGTAAGGTGTGTGTGAGAGAGAGAGAGAGAGAGAGAGAGAGAGAGA
>NW_026267218.1:453265-454388 GCF_000697945.3 Frankliniella occidentalis | reverse complement strand
AGAGAGAGAGAGAGAGAGAGAGAGAGAGAGAGAGAGAGAGAGAGAGAGAGAGGTGCTAGGGAGGGAGATTCATACCAGATCGCCGTGGCACACGGGAGAAGGAAGGACGATCCCGATGCATTATTAAGATAGAGTGAGAAATATGGGGGCAATTCCGTTCCCGATAAGACGCTAATGCTTTCAACTTTGCACTCTATCGCAAAGGGATGGAGCGGCCGGAGAGCGGCTCCGGGAGGCTGGGCCGGAGCGGCGGGATAGACTCGGGATCGGGCGGGATCCGGATCGAGAGGGACGGGGAGAGAGAGGGCGCGGAGGCGGCGGTGAGGAGGACGACCCCTCCCGCTCGATCACACCCCTCTCACCCCGGAACTTCCCCCCACATCATCCCTCTCTCTAGTTTTCCCCATCCTCTTCCAGCTCCCTCGCACCGCCTTGGCCTCGTATTTGTCGGACCGGCGGCGTCGCCGAGCGAGAGTAAAGTTTACTTCTGGCCCCGCCTCGCGCGCCGGACTTTCTGACGTTTCTCGCTCTCTGCCCTTCCCTCCACACCGGGAGAGAAACTTCTCAAGTTTTCGCAGCGCGGATGATGTGTGTTACTCGCCGGTCCGGGCGACCCGCGTACCCGCTCGCGCTAGCCCCGCCAAACTCGCCGACCATTCGATACATCAAAAGTAACAGAAAAAAAAATGTAAGACAGTAACTTTATATTTTAGATTCATCCCTGTATGAAACGCACACCAAAAAAGGAAATGGGCCTGAAAAATTCAAAACCCGGAGGAACGGGTTTTTTGCTACGCCACTGCCGCGCTGACGCCTTGCGGAACCATTTCAACAAACGCGGGGCAGGAGAGGAAAAGGGGAAGTGGGAGAAGTAGATATTGCGATGGCTTGAAGGGGAGCGGGAGAGAGGAGCGAGGAAAGAGAGGGTGGAGAGAGGATGAGAGAGAGAGAGGGAGCGAGCGAGAGAGCGAGAGAGAGAGAGAGAGGGAGAGAGAGAGAGAGAGAGAGAGAGAGAGCGTAACGCGCGCCCTATTACCGTGAGGCCCCTCTCCGAGCTGCTCCCAGAGACAGCTGATAAAGCGCCCCGGCTGACTGCCTGGCTGAGGGTGGCCCCGGCCGCCCC
>NW_026267218.1:448213-448800 GCF_000697945.3 Frankliniella occidentalis | reverse complement strand
CCGCCCCCGGCCGCCCGCGGCTCGGCGATGAGGGTCAGCGGGCTGAGTGGTTGCCGCCGCGCCGGTTGACGGGCCGACGCGGTTGAAGGGTTGAGTGAGGCATACGCGGCCCCGGAAGGAGCGAGCACAAGTTGACGGAGAGCTGCTCGCCCGGGGCTTGGCGCTCGCGGGGGAAAATTATGGCACGGTTTTTAAAACGGAGAGAAAAACGAAGAAATGGATGAAGCAAAAGATTCAAGTTAACCGTACCTATTCCGGAAATACCGACTGAAAAATAAAATTGTTTTTCTTTTCTTTCCAAGCTATGCATATTAGCTGTGGAAAGTTTTGACTACGGAACCGTCAGTCTAACTGTTCGAAACTCTTCCCAGCAAATACACTGTGTTTTACATTTTTTTTATTTTTGCTAGAAGGAGCGCCAATAAGTGAAGCCCATCCCAGCATAAACTTCCCCCGCCCCCTCCCTTTTCCCACCGAGCGAGCAGAAAGGCTCCAAGGAGTGGAGCTCCTGACAGAGAAGAGTTATTTGTCGTTGTTTGCGGGAGAGAGGGAGTGAGGAGAAAGGGGGAGGAACAGAGAGAGGGAGA
>NW_026267218.1:447816-448163 GCF_000697945.3 Frankliniella occidentalis | reverse complement strand
GGGAGGGAGGGAGGGAGGAGAGGAAGGGCGACGCTGGGGCGCAGGGCCAACTGGGGTTGGGCTGGCGAGCCCGGGCTGAGACCGTCGAGCCGTGGAGCGTCCCCGGAAAGCTCTAGGAGGAAAGGGATGGGAAGGGAGGGAGAGACAGAGAGAGGAGAAGAAGGAGAAGGAAGATAACGAGCGAGAGAGGCAAGGAGGGGAGGAGAGAGAGGGGGGGAGAGAGAGAGTGCGCGGAGGCGCAAAGGGCGAGGATATTGTAAACGTTGACGCGGTGCTCCGGTTGGTGGAGCGGGCGTCGAGGCGACGGCCGGGGGTGGGGTCATGATGGGGTGGTGCGGAGCGGGGCG
>NW_026267218.1:442609-447606 GCF_000697945.3 Frankliniella occidentalis | reverse complement strand
GCGAGGCGCTGCTCGGCGCGCAAACTCGATGAGGGGGCGCAAACGGCAGCGCCGACGTGGGAAGGAGCGTCTCTAGCCCGGGCTGGGCCGCACCGCCCCCCGCCACGCCGCGCCACCCCCTGGGGGCGGTGTGGGGGTGGGGGGCGGAGGTTGTCACGTCCATGCAAAACGCACAGCCCCGGAGGCGTAGCTGCCTGCAGAGGCATTACCGCACGTAGAGCGTGTACCGCGCGGGGGATACAATGGGTTGGGTTAGGTGTGTGTGGCGCCCCCAGAGGTTCCTCCGGCCCGGCGAGGATGAGCAGGAGGGCGCTCGGATGGAGCCGAGAAGAGAGCCTCCGACCTCGTCGATATGCTCAAATTAGGAAAAAGTGCGCTTAAAAGAGGAACGGGCTTCAAAAATAAACAATAAAAGTGGGGGAGTACTTTCCTCATCCCACCGCAGTAGTTAGCGAACTGTGGTCACTGTTCCGAACAGCCGCTCCCAACCGCAGTGGTCAGAAAATACTCCCGGGGTGTGTGAGACGGTTGAGGCGTACGTTGGTTAAACTGTACTGACCCACCACAGGTCATGGAGCCCTTTTCAGCCAGTTTCTAGGTCTTATTATGCACCCCGCTACCACAGCGAGGTGCCAGGCACCGGGGTGCGAACCCCGGCCCAGAGCCGACACTTAATTGACACCTATGACGCAGTACCACCAACAATGGTAACCACTACGCCATCGGGACACCACGTGAGGGGCGAGGTGAAACGACGGGTTTGAAGTCCATTCGAAATTTGGTGGCCTGAGAAAAATTTCAGATCGTCAGAGAATCGAACCACCGACCTCCCGCGCTCCGTGCGGGCGCACTACCGACTGAGCCGTAGAGGCGAGATACGGGCTGACGCTTCAGGGAACGATCGATTCTACGCTGTCGCTGACTGATATAGAAATTGTGAAGAATTTTTTTTTGTTCACCCGACATATACCTATTTGTGCGCTTTGAAGTGCTGGGACCAACATATCAAAAGATGGCAATTACTTTTTTGGGGTTCCTTTAGTGAGAGGTTGGCTGTATCACTCTTTTAGCGACTGCTCACCTCTCTCCCGGTTCGGCGGTGGCGCCAAACGTCCGGGTAGAGGGCCAGGGAAGTGTCGCACTCCTCTCTCACTAAAGGGGGTTCCTTTCGGCGGGACATTTCCGGGGGTTACTTTCGTGAGAGAGAGGAGTGCGACACTTCCCTGGCACTCCACCCGGACGTTTGGCGCCACCGCCGAACCGGGAGAGAGGTGAGCAGTCGCTAAAAGAGTGATACAGCGACTAAGTCCCGGCCAACCTCTCACTAAGGGAACCCCAAAAAAGTAATTGCCATCTTTTGATATGTTGGTCCCAGCACTTCAAAGCGCACAAATAGGTATATGTCAGGTGAACAAAAAAAAAAATTCTTCACAATTTCTTTAGCAGTCAGCGACAGCGTAGAAACGATCGTACCCTGAAGCGTCAGCCCGTATCTCGCCTCTACGGCTCAGTCGGTAGCGCGCCCGCACGGAGCGCGGGAGGTCGGTGGTTCGATTCTCTGACGATCTGAAATTTTTCTCAGGCCACCAAATTTCGAATGGACTTCAAACCCGTCGTTTCACCTCGCCCCTCACGTGGTGTCCCGATGGCGTAGTGGTTACCATTGTTGGTGGTACTGCGTCATAGGTGTCAATTAAGTGTCGGCTCTGGGCCGGGGTTCGCGCCCCGGTGCCTGGCACCTCGCTGTGGTAGCGAGGTGCATAATAAGACCTAGAAACTGGCTGAAAAGGGCTCCATGATCTGTGGTGGGTCAGTACAGTTTAACCAACGTACGCCTCAACCGTCTCACAAACCCCGGGAGTATGTTCTGACCACTGCGGTTGGGAGCGGCTGTTCGGAACAGTGACCACAGTTCGCTAACTACTGCGGTGGGATGAGGAAAGTACTCCCCAATTTTTTATTTTTTATTTTTGAAGCCCGTTCCTCTTTGAAGCGCATTTTCCCCCAATTTCAGCATATCGACGAGGTCGGAAAAAAATAGTTGGACAAAACCGAGGTCGGGCAGCACTTTTGGGGACTTTGTAAAAGTCACCAAGTTGGAGAAAAATAGGTCGGACATTCTGGCTGCATAGGGCCTGGGTAGTATCCCTCAAATATGGGTGGTCCTCAAAGTATTTCCTTTTTTCCTCAAAAAAATGAGACATTGTATTTTTCCGTGAACCTACTGTCACAGTCAGAAAACTGCTACATCGTTACAGCCATGATGTGTTACAACTAGCTATATGCTCGCCAGACCACGTCTCGCGTAACAGACTTCGCGATATCTCACGAAACACTGTTACGCTGCGACGCGCCTGGCGCGCATATAGCTAGGCCTGCCAGCCCCCAAATTTGACATGCTCACAGCATTTGTCGGGGACTTTATACTCCAAAATAAGGGAAATGGATCTTCTGATATGCTATATAGATAAACATTAAATGTTCTAATTTGACGGATTGATATGTAAAAATCGACAGCCAGATATAAAGGGTGGTTATAATATTGTCTTTGGTAAACGTTTCACTCATCCCAAAAAAAATGGTTTACCGCCACCACCACAACCACAGGACCATGGTTCACCACCAAGGCGGCACAGCAGGGACCATAACTCGTCCCTCTTCGCCTCTCTCCGACGCAGATTAAGCCCGGGTGGAGGGGGTGGTGCCCCGCCCCGCCCCGCCCCGCCCGCACCAACATATGTATATACACAATAGCCGGCACATAGCCCCGTAATCCGTCCTACCCTTATCACGGGGACGTGTCTCCTCCCCCGGGCCACCCCCCAGGCGGAGCCACCTTACCCCCGCAGAACACACAGTCACTGTGTCGCACATAATGTGAAATTCAACCACCACCCACCCCCTTACGTCTCGACTCGAGAATTTCCTCTTTAAACAGTAACGTTAGTTAGATTTCTATTTTAATTTTCTGTTAAAACGTGGCGGCTTAATAATTTACGGTCGTGGGAAAAACTCAAGTGAGTGCAGGTCGTTGGCGGAGACAGCGCGGGCGATACCAACGAACACTATGTGCTCCTGAGCGGGGAATCTAAACGGGACTGCTACAAAACGATTCGATACACGACTTTATCCCCCCTCCCTTCCACCCCCTATCTCCTTCTTCTCTTCCTCTTCTCCACCCTTACACCATCACGCCTGAACCTACCACCCCAATCTCTCTCTCTCTCTCTCTCCCCCGCCCTTATTCTTTCATGCGCCCTAACACCACACCACGGCCCTACGCAGCCTTCACCCCTTCCACGCCCATTACCCTCCACGCTCCCTCTCCCCTTATCTCTCTCCTCGCTCGCTCTCTCTCTCTCTCGCTCCCTCTCTCTACTACCGTCGTAAACGCACCCCCACCCTCGCAACACAAGGTCCCAAGCTGCATGTGCGGCCACTTACAACAAATTGACTTGCTTACCCCGCCGCCACCCTCCCTGCTCCCTCGCTGCTGCTCCTGCTACTGCTACTACTACTGCTGCTGCCCCTGCTGCTGCTGCTGCTGCCCCTGCTGCTGCCGCTCCGCCGTGGGTGTCGCCCCGACGACGCGACGCTCCGCTGCTCGCGGTGCGCGTTGAGACAGAAAATTTTGCGAGCCCCAGAGGGAGCGTAACTTTCAACGCTCGATGCCCCGCCATGCCGCGCAAGAGGGACGGAGGGGAGGAGGAGGGCGGGGGATGGAGGCGCTGAGCGACAAGTTATACTCGCGAGGCGGGGCGGGGAAGAGGGGAGGGGAGGTGAGGAGGGAGGTCACGCCGCTGGACCCGAACGCGTTTAACAAGATTTCTCCAAACTGCGTTAATAATGCGTTTGACTCGGCCCACCAGACCCACATATTAACAACAACAACAACACTGGTAAAACAAAGGATATCCTACCTTTAAAAGGCGTTAAAGCTCCAAAGGCATTACAATTGAAGTTTTTTCGAAATATTACTTTCCCATGGAACAAAATTGGATTCTGAAACCTATTTTCGTAATCTACGCTAAATTCCGCGTCAAACGAGCGCACATATGATGGGGTTCTGTTCAAAAATGGCATAGATTGATTTCATTTTTTGAACTTTTTGACTTGCTTTTCATTTGCTGACCGCTTATCTGAACCCTATCACATGTAGGCTCGTTTGACGCGGATTTTCGCGAGGAATGCGATAATGAATCTCAAAATGTACTTGGTTGGCTCATATAGAAAATATTTTGAAGAAACTGAAAATATATATATGAAAAATTCAAAAAGCAACAGCGACAATCTAGCTGCACCTTTGAAAATGTTATGCGTGAAGGTAAGTTATTTTTGTTCACACATGCGTGTACCCACGTGTGCGTTTTGAAGTGAATAACCTTTTTTGGGTCCCTGCAGGGACTTCATGTAGTAAGAGGTCAGCCGGGACCCAAAGTGTCCCACTGGCCCTGCACCCGGACGCTTGGCGCCACCGCCGTCTCTGGTAAAGTCCAGAAACCCCTGAAGTCTTTTTCGGAGAGGAAATCAATTCCAGTTTTCAAGAAAACTGTGTAAAACGTAAAGATATGATAAAAAGGTAGACAGGCGATATCGGGGGGTCTGTTTCGAACAGGAGAATCCTCCGGGCGGCGAGCTGCTGGCGCCGCTACTACAAAGGCCAGCGAGAAAAGAAAACAAAGAAGCCTTGAAGTGAAGGGAATTTGGGCGGCACGCGGAGTGGTACCATCCAGTCGGTGAATAAAAGACCAGCCGCGGTCGATGGGCGGCAGAGGGCCCCCCGGCACCACCCCGGAGAAGTCCCCTCCCCCCTCTCTCTCTCTCTCTCTCTCTCTCTCTCTCTCTCTCTCTCTCTACTCTATTACATCCCACGCTGTGCGAATGTCGGGGGAATTTCCACACACGGCACAACGCCTCGTCCAATATTTAAAGCAGATCTAGAGTGGAAGCTGCTGCTCCTCCTCTCTCTCTCTCCGGCTGCCACGCCCCGCCCCGCC
>NW_026267218.1:440670-442289 GCF_000697945.3 Frankliniella occidentalis | reverse complement strand
TAACTGGGGAAGGAAATAAAATTGTTTTTTTTTTCTTTCATAACTGTGAATACTTTCGGAGTCTTCTATGTTATTGTCATTTGGTTTTTCATATATTTTTTTCAACCCCTTCGACGTCTTCTCCTCGTGAACGAAAGGAAACAAAGTGGAAATAATCAAAACGGACACACACACACACACACACACACACACAATATGTGCCGCAAGACAGACTTACTTGCCGGCTATAGGTATGAAAAATAAAAAGCAATAAAAACTGAAATTATTGCCAGGGAAAACGGGTTAAATGCGGCTCAGGATAAAATATATATGTACAAGTTTTCTGGCGAAGAGCTTTGCCGGCCGCCAGGCCAGGCCGCCACCGCGCACCGTCCGGGACTCGGGGGGCGGCCTCCGCCGGTGTAGAGCGCTATGGGACGTTGATATTATGCAAAATTCATCCCATAAACCTAAACCTGACCCCAGCGAACAAATCGCACACGTATGGAGGGCGGGCTGCGTGGAGGGCTGCGCGGCCTGGCCTGCAGCACCGCGTCCTCCTCGCCCTCCTCCTGCTGCTGCACCACAAACTTTACTATTATTGTTATCGCCCGCGTGGAGCCGCAATATTTTTATGCTGTCCTAAACATATTTATTTACGCGTTTTTAGCCCACCGCGCCTTTTTCGGTTTTACGTTGAGCCGTTCGAGCTGACGACGACGACGGTGGCCATCGATCAACGAAAAAGCAGGCGTGGCTACGGGAGAGAGAGGAGGATCTCTTGGAGTACTGTACTAACTAAATTTGTGATTATTTTTTAATTGCAATTACTCTGATTATACTTGTTTTCCTTCCGGCAGAGTGGGCAGAATGCTCTGAAACAAAAGGCACCGCGTCCTGCTGCAGCCGCCGGGACAAAGCTTCGGTGTGTGTGTCCTTCTGGTCCACGTACAGATTGCTATTCCCCGGAGGACGATCCGGAACGAACCCCTCGCCGGCGGCGGCGGCCGGTGTGGGAGAGGGGTGAGGGGTGTGCAATGGGACGAGAGGAGGGGGAGGGGGAGGGAGCGGAGGGTGGAGGAATGAGCAGTGCAAGCCGACAGTGATATTGGTCGGATTAGAAGGATTGCAGCCTTACCGAATGGGAGTCGGTCGCAGTCGGCGTCCGAGACCACCGCCGCCTCCCCGCCGGCTTTACTCTCTACTCGCCATCTCACTGCATATGCACGACTATCAGGCAGACTTACTTGACTGACTGACTGACTGACTGACTGACTGACTGACTGATTGACTGACAGACCGACCGACCGACCGACCGACCGATAGACAGACAGTCAAGTAACAGACAGACTGGACTGAATAACTAAATGACTCTTTTGAAGTTGGCACAACACAATTTGTTTCGTTTATATTTTCTAAGAGAAGCGAATGAAGACATCGCGGAGGGACACATTATTATTATTCCGAAACGCATTGGCCTCCCCAAATGGTCCCGGGGTCCCGGGCGGGGCGGGGCGGGGCGCTCACCCCTCTGCAAGTGGCTCCACCGGCCGGGCCACCCCCGGGCCACCCTCCCCGACCGACCGCGATCACATAACAATCATTGTCTTGACGTGAACCCAGGCGTGTGCGGGCGGGGG
>NW_026267218.1:429130-430135 GCF_000697945.3 Frankliniella occidentalis | reverse complement strand
GTCACCGCAGGGACGTCCTCGCCGGCCGCGTGCCACAAACCCCAGGGCGATAGCCGGGCGCTGTACCACCAACTGAAGGAGCACGTCCCCGTCAAGGCCGAGCAGCAGCCGTACCAGGTCACCGCAGGGACGTCCTCGCCGGCCGCGTTCCTCTGCACCGAGTGCGGCGGGACGTTCCAGCAGCGCGAGCGGCTCCTGGAGCACCTGTGGATCCACATCCGGGCCGACATCCGGGCGGGGCAGGGACGTGAGACCGGAGACGTACACCGATGAGTGTAGATATTGTAATTAAAGGAGGAACCTGGTGTAAAATTTCGATTTCAGAAGTCTGTAAGTAATTTTTATTATGAAGATGTTTAACCCGTTGAAATGTGTGACACTGCAATGGTTTATTTAAAATAAATAAATTTACAGCATAACCAAAAATATGCAAATTAATGTACGACCTGATGATGATTTCTACACGGCGTGGCCTTTGGTGCTTTTGGCGAACGACACTTCTTTGGTAAACTAAGTGAACTTAAAATACGAGTAAAGGTGGATACGGAGTTCGCGACCACTGTGGATAAGGAAGCGGCTGTTCGGAACAGTGACCACAGTTCGCTTACGACTGGCGGTGGGATGAGGAAAGTACTCCCTCATTTTTATTTTTGAAGCTTGTTCCTATTTGAAGCACATTCTTTCCAAATTTCTGCATATCGACGATGTCGGGGAAAAATAGGTCGGACAAAACCGAGGTCAGACAGCACTTTTGGGGATTCTGTAAAAAATACCACGTCGGAGAAAAATAAGTCGGGCAAACTAAGTACACCCGTTGCTTTGGCATGAGGTCCCATGTCCGCGCCCCAGTTCAAGTGATCTCCCCCCGCCCCCCGGAGCGCCGCAGTCAGTCCGGGCACGGCATTTATTTCGCGGCCCCCGCATCACAGGTATTCGGTGGCCAGGGCCAGGTAGCGCCGCAGGTCGAGTGGAGCCGAAAATGGTGGGTGTGTGTTTGGGCGGGGG
>NW_026267218.1:425564-427030 GCF_000697945.3 Frankliniella occidentalis | reverse complement strand
TTACTTTAAACTGGCTTTCTATGTTGTGTGCAAAAATAAATAAATATATTTTGTGCATAGATGCATTGACTACAAAACACGTGTTTACTTGGCCACTCCTCATCGTGACTAGCGCACTCCAAACAGAGAGACCCGGGGGCATATGCCTCGCCGTGTGTTGAGTGGACCTCCTCGTCAGCACCGCTCGCTCTGTGCCGATTACACGGTGATTTGGCGCGATTGTTACTATGTGTGTTTATGTCCTGCGTGTGACATGGGAGAGGTGTGTGTGTGTGTGTGTGTGTGTGTGTGTGTGTGTGTGTGTGCGTGGATCCAGCCGGGCACACCAAGAGTGTTACATATGTCGGGCGGCGAGATGTCGCTACCCCGCGCCGCGACTACGGGCGCCCCTGGGGACGGCGCGGGGGTGGGGTGGGGCGGGGCGGGGTGGTGGTCGGGACGAGAGGACAGCCGGGCCGGCGCTATCCCCCGGGACCACAGGGTCCCGCTGCCGCTCCCTCCCTGTAGCCTCTCCCTGTAGCTGCGCCACCAGTAGCAGAGGCCTCTGCTCAATACAGCAATAACATTTCTATTTCCCCGGTGCTTGCCGTCCCTCCCCGGCCCGACCTGTCTGTATTCTCTCGTTCCGCGGAAATGTTGCAGCAGCAGTAGTAACGCGGAGGGTTAGAAGTGATGATCGTGGGAGTGGAGTGGCGGCGGGCCTCGGGGAGGATGACGACGATGACGTCCGCGACGAGGAAGCGGGGCGGGTCTCGGGGGACGCACGACGCGCCGCGGTGGTTTTCGCGAGAAAACGCGTTGCGCGACGGTGGTGGTAGTTTTGTTTCGCACGGTCTGTTGCGGCCGCGTAGGGGGTGCAAAAAATAAATAAAAAGAATAAAAGAACAGGATTAAGTCAGCGGGAGGGGAGGTCCAGAGAGAGAGACTTGGGCGGCGACATGTGGCAGGGCGTTGTTGTTGGGCCCCTCTGGCGGGCGCGGCGAGTCGGGTCCCGCGGGGGGCGCCAAAACCACACCGCGTTGTTAAAACCGCGAAACCAGTCGGCGCGGGGTGGGGGGGGGGGCATAGATATTGAAAGGCAATTAGAGACCGACGGGTCAGAGTATTAAATGTGGCGGGGCCGGGCAGGGCGGGGCGGGGCGGGGCGGTAGGGGCGTCAGAGTTGAACGTAATTAACTTGGACCATCATAGCGTTGGTGGGTTTGGGAAGGGAAGGGTGGGCGATACTGTGCTACAACTGTGTAGCTACAAACAGGGACGTATATAGAGCTCCCTCTCTCTCGCGCTCTCTGCACGGTGAAAGGGACGGGCAGCAGAGAGAGGGGTGAGATGAAAGTGTGTGTGTGTGTGTGTGAGCGAGGGGGTGGGAGAGGGGGGCTGAGTTGATGAGGAAATAAAACGGCGTGTGTAGTATATATTAGGTAAATTCTACGGAAATACCTGCTGTTACACACGGCTCCTGATTG
>NW_026267218.1:423660-424059 GCF_000697945.3 Frankliniella occidentalis | reverse complement strand
CCACCCGGCGGCCGCGCGATTCGTCTTTGTCCGTGCGAGTCAGCCTCGACTGTCAGCCCCTGCCCGCCGACAGGGAAGGCCCGGGCTCGGCGCGCTGGGCGGCCCGTCTCTCCCCGAGGAGGGAAGGCCCGCATCGTCTCTCTCTCTCTCTAAGTGGGTTCGGTTCGACCGCCAAAACTTTTCGACGGCAAGAGGGTGGGTGGTGTGGTTGTTGGTGGTCGAAGCCACACACGACCCCATACGGAAACTACTCCTGACGTTTTGTTTCGCAAGGCGGGCGGTGGCGGGGGGTAATGCAAAACGGCCTCCTCGGCCGTGACGCGACCGTCTCGTAGTACTGCTCCGGGGTAAGGGGGAGGGGGGGGTGCTGCTCGTCTCCTTATCGTGTGTTAGTGTGTG
>NW_026267218.1:411716-423435 GCF_000697945.3 Frankliniella occidentalis | reverse complement strand
TCTTCCTCCTCCCCCTCCTACACACCACCTTTCTCCCTCCTTTCTGTAGTCTCGCGCGCCCCCCCCCCTTCCAATCCTCAGCAGGACACCGTCGGCGAGGGGAGGGCGCGGTAAATACGGCCATTTACATTACCAGACCACAGAGTAAAGGATTTTTTTGAAGAAAAAAAATGGGGGATGGGGCAATTTTAAAACAAGGTAAAAATGTGCTAAATGGGAAGTAATGAGTTTTAATACATCGAAAATAATACTGGTACAAAAGTCAGGTAAATTAATACAGATCAGTAATACAGGTACAAAATTATTAAAAGTTCAATCAAAATCATTAAAAGACAGCTTCGTATCAGTTGAATTAAAACTTGAGCATAGATAATTGGCTGTTAAAATTATTAATAAAAACATGCAGGAAATCATATCACAGCCACTGCTCTCGCTCAAGACCAGAATTTCAAGACAAATCACTGCAACTGCTGAACCCTGAATCACTTGCGAAGGAAAGACCACTGCGACCAGAAACAAGAGAGTGGGAACTGCTTGTTTCAGAGACAGGTTCAGAGCTTAGGCTGAAGGCATCCTGAGAGTCAGACCCTTCACTCGCAGCATCAATATCAGAGAGAACCTCTAATTTTGGAGCAGTTTCTGAATTAGCTTCAGAGGGAGATGTCTCTTCATTCTTATCCAAGGCAAATACAGCAGCTCTATCACAGAGAACATCCAGCTCTTCATTTGTGTAGGCTGAAAATTAAGGACAACATTAATAATGCTAATGCTAGATTAATGATATGATACAGTACTTCCTTCAACAATAGCAATGCTGAAGCTGACTCACCTAATCCACTCTCAATGTCAATTTCATTCTTATCTTTTGACTCAAGTAATTCTTTGAGTTCCTGTAGGCTAAACACCTCATTTTTCTTCAAATTTTTGAATTTTCCTGAGTTAGAGACACAGAACTGTGGTAAGGAACTGATACTCTTAAATTAAACACATATCAATATGTGAACCATTAAATAGTTACCATGCTGAATAACAAGTTTATCCAATTGCTTTTTGGTCTCAGCCCGATCAAGTATGTGCTGATCAATTGTTCCTTTTACAACAAATCTGTACACAGCAACTGGCTTTGTTTGACCAATTCTATGGCAACGATCTTGAGCTTGTAAATCAACTTGTGGATTCTAAAGAGACAACAAAATTAAACATTGACATTCAGGAATTCTTAAGCATATTATTGAACAAGACTGAATTGCTCTGCACAACTGAGACTAACCCAATCACTGTCATAAATGATAACAGTATCAGCTGCCACTAAATTTATTCCCAGGCCTCCAGCTCGTGTAGAAATGAGGAAAATGAACACATCCTCATCTACACTGAATTTTTTAATATTTTTTTGGCGATCACTCAAATCACGAGTTCCATCCAATCTTGTATACTGATATTCCCTCATAAGTAAATAATCTTCTATAATATCTAGCATCTTTGTGAAATTTGAGAATATAAGAACCTTTGATGAAAGAAAAATTATGTTATTTAAAATAGCTAATTAATTAGATAATAACTACAGTATATCATATACCATACCTTGTGTCCATTTCTTTTGAGGCGCTGTAACATTGCATCGAGGACTTGCATCTTTCCTGAGCGCTGCACAATTTGGTCATCAATTTTCAACATTCTAGTACCAGGAATCACAGGGAAACTAGCTAGATAAGGATGGTTGCATATCTGCCTTAACATTGAAACAGGATGCCCTATTTTCATTTCAGTGACAAATTCCTCATCTGGTTCTGCAAGACCCTCCAAAAGCTTGTCTGGTACAATGTCTTCATCACAACTGCAATAACACAGAAAATAAGTGTGTAAGTTATAGATGAGCTTATGATAATGATAAAATCAGAAAATACTTGAAGGAGAAGGTATACCTGTCATCTTCACAATAAATAGGCTCCTCTCTGATGGCATTCAATGGCACACCATTTGCCAACAGCTTGTAATCTCCTGATTGAACAGTGCACCTTCTTCTTGCTCTCCTTGGAGTGGGCAACATCTCACTGGATTGGGATTCGTCTTTAACAGTCGTACTCTTTTTCACACGAGAAGATGACCTCATGGCTGGGGATGACTTGGGGGTATTTCTTGTTGACCGAGGAGAGGAGAGCTCTGAAAGATTTGCCTGATCTGACCTTGTTCTGGAAGTAGTTGGTTTAGAGGAATTCTTAGGGGAAAGTAAATTTTGTTTCACTGCTCCTCGAGAATCATCAGCAAGTACATCTTGTTCAGCTGTTGGGCTGGTGGCTTCAGACATAAAGATTTTGGAATTCCGTCTAATTGCTCGGGCAAGTGCAACTGGGTCATCCAGGTCTTTTTTCTTGCCCTAAGGTTTCGAGGAAAAACATCAAGATTATTTTTTTAAACTGAAAAACAGTACAAGGAAAACTACAACATTAATACCTGCAAGGAATAAAGGGTCTTGTCAGCAACTGCAGAATAAAGTCTGTTCTGCCATTTTGTCATTGGAGCATAGATTATAATTTCCTTCTTGGGAGGTATATTTAAACCAACATCAGCTTTAACTCTTCTGAGAAGAAATGGCTTCAAAATCTAAAACACAAAAAGCAAACCACACAAGGAGATTTATACAGAAGTAAATAGGAAACAATGAGGTACTGGATTTATAGTACAAACCTTATGGAGTGTAGTCAAAACCTTATTTTTTTCCTCAGCCTGAACAATTTTTTCATTTCTATCTGATGCATCCAGAAAAGAAGAATCAAACCAACATTCAAAGACATCCATATCAGTGACTATGTTTGGGAGAATAAAGTTCAACAAGGACCACAACTCAGTCATGTTGTTCTGGAGAGGAGTTCCAGTGAGAAGAAGACGATTTGTCGAACGGTATCTTCTCAGCTCCCTGGGGAAAAAGTTAGAGAGGTGAATTTGTCAGACACAGTAAATGTGATGCAAGTACAAAATTAAAGGGTTAGTGAAAACACTATACTTGATAAGAAGACACTTGTGGTTTTTCAAGCGGTGCCCTTCGTCAATGACAAGATACCGCCAGTTGATAGTACGCAAATAGGCATCTCTGAGAGGAATTTCAAAAGATGTAATAACTACGGGATATGTTTCAATATCATTGACCTTCCTTTTCTCCAAAATTTTTCTACTCAAAGGTATTCTTTCCTCTTTAGAACCATGGAATAGAATCACAGGAATCTAATGGTGAATAAAATTAATTAATAAACAAAGGGTGATACTGAAATAAAACTTTTAATTTAAGTCTAGAAATTACCTTTGGTGAAAATTTGTGGAATTCTGCAACCCAATTATGCAAAGTTGATAAGGGCCCAATAACAAGGAAAGGAGCTTCACTCCCAACTCCCATTTCCACCAAGAAACTGATCAGAGATATAACTTGAAGAGTTTTGCCAAGACCCATTTCATCTGCGAGAATTCCATTAGCTCCATTAAGGTCTAAGGCCTGTTGAGAGAAGGGGCAAAATTTGTTACAACATAATTACAACAAAATGAAAGACTGGTCCTTCGAGGCCAAGATTAACTCACCACCAACCAGTCAAGACCATCAAGCTGGTAATCACGCATCACAGCTCCTGAGAGAAGCTTGGGTTGTCGATTTGATACTCTGAGGTTCTGTTCATTGACATATGTTGAATCAGTAGCTTGTGCTGAACCATCATTTTCCTTCTTCATCTTTTTAGACTAAAAATTTAAGATGAGTGTTGATTGGGTGCGAAAACAAAGACAAACGATGCAAATAGCTGTACATCTAAAATATTACCTTGCCCTCTGGAGACTCACAAGCCTTCCTTTTCTTTCCATTACTATCCTTGGGCGCAGAATCTACGTCTGGCAAAAGCTGTCGCACATCATCACTCTGGTCCATTCTCTTCACAAGTAGTTCGGTGAACTTTTCACTGACAGAAAGTGCATGCATTGTTCGCTGAATGATGCTTTCACGGTGCTCTTCAGAAGTCATATCCTAAAACATAGACCAAATATGTAGAATAAACAGAGAGAAGCAGAGAAGAAACCACACTTGTCGAGTTAGAAGTACTTACTATTTTATTAGTTCCAGATGTTTGACCTCTTTGAGCTCTCAGCTCTTCATGATAATTAAAAGTGGGGTCATCTGCAGTTCAGATCATAAACATTAACAAAATACAGGAACATAGTTAAACTAAACAACAACGATGAAGAAGGCAACAAAAGTCTAACCTGTACTCATGTTGGGAATTTAGGACTTCTCTATTAAAGTAATACGATATCACACAAAGTTACTCCTCTTTCAAGATAACTGCTACAATATGACTGGAAGAAACCGAACAAGAAAGGCTGTTAGGCCACAATAATGAACAAAATAAAGTCAAGCCGGTCAAAACAAACTAAAACTGGCAAGTTGAGTTCCCGCGCTATTACCCCCCACCACCGAAGTAAAGTACATTCGACCGATGGTATGCGAAATAAATCGGCCGGAATCTGCAAGCAGACAGCTTCTTATACGCAGCAAATGCACTGCGAATAGGTCCCAATAGTAAACAGAATCAGTCGTGAGGTTAAAAGCACGCCTTTCTAAGTAGTTTTCTTCCATTACTTGGAGAGTTTTAATTAATATACTGCAACAATGCCGTTCATGAAAGGGATTGCTCCTATACGAAGGACTGCCAAATATTTGGAAGCCGGAAGAATAGTACTAAAAGATAAGATAAAAATCTTTACTGTGAATTTCAATACCGTTGGGGACCATCATAAAGGTGCCAGGTAAAGCAAACTGAGATTTCTCTATTCCGTCTTATTTCTTATCATAAAATTGTGATTTTACCCTCCAGCTCCATTTTTATTGTGATGGTACTTTAACAGTTGCTTTACCAATAACCTCTGTAACCGATCGTTATTATTATGCATTATGTTTTGTTTCTCTGTCAGGGAGTTCGTCTTTTGGTGCTTACCACAAATTCAATTTAAGAATCCTGATGTTCAAGTTCAAGTATTCAGAAATATTACTCCATCGCCATTCATTAGGGTATTTCTCGGTACGAATACACTGGTGGAAGTTGCTTGGTTGAAGTACAATTACTACATTTTTACATTACTAGTTGATTTCTCACCAACCCTAATGAATTTCTTCTTCCTTTAGATGATGGAAGTGACATTGTTGTAGATATAGATGGGAAAGAAAACGATGACATTCAGGATCATTTAATTGATACATTATGTAAATCAAAGTGAGTTTTTAGATGCCCTTATAAAACAAAATCAATTGTGTGATAATGTGTCTCACTACTACTTTACAATTTTACAGGAAAGTTCTTGCAGAAGAAGCCAAAGCCAAACAAATTACGGTGAATCCTGCTAACTTCGGATATGGTTGTAAAGTCAGCTGCATTTGTAGGGTACCTGGACAGGTACCATGTTCAGGCTTGATACCTTTACCTAAACATATGAGAGGGAAGTACTTGTTCTTTGAACGAGATGACGGTGTTCCATCCTAGATCATATTTGTAGTTCTGCTGACTTTCAGTACTACTCATGCTTGCTTTTGTTGATGAGGAAAATATTAAATTTTTCACAGATTACTTTTTTTTGTGTCTATGTGGGTGTACTTTTATTATCATTGTAGAAAATCATAGTTGATGATGTAAGCAGTACCTAGTTTGCAATTATGCATTATTCATTACTAAACAAAAATTTTAATTTGCAACATAGTCTACAGACATAAATGTACAAATAGTCAATTAAACAAATACGTTCATGGTTGTTTAAATCATAAATCCGTTTTACTTGATTAATACTACGCCACCAGCATTGTATTTGGAGTATAATTTTATGCTTGATATATGTAGCCATATCAAAATAGTTGTGCGTAGGATGAACATCTCCAGCCTTTGTGATATGGTTTCCCATTGTACTCTCTCTCAAATTTAAGAGTATAGTCATAAAGATGGCAACTTGCGAAATTGAGATGAATCACGGGACCTGCTTTTCCGCAGAACAGTGAACTCATCATCATCGTCATTTAGAGAGGACTCACTGTCAGAAACTTGATGACTACTTTGAGCAGAAGGCCGTTTATCTTCATCTTCAAATTGAGATGAATCACTGGACATGCTTTTCCGCAAAACAGTGAACTCATCATCATCGTCATTTAGAGAGGACTCACTGTCAAAAATTTCATGACTTCTTTGAGCAGAAGGACGTTTGTTTTCATCTTTTGATTGAGATGCATCACTGGACCTGCATACCCGCGGAACAGTGAACTCATCATCATCGTCATTTAGAGAGGACTCACTGTCAAAAACTTCATGACTACTTTGAGCAGAAGGACGTTCATCTTCATCTTGAAATTGAAATGAATGACTGGACCGGCTTTTCCGCGGAACAGTGAACTCATCATCATCGTCATTTAGAGAGGACTCACTGTCAAAAACTTCATGACTACTTAGAGCAGAAGGACGTTCATTTTCATCCTAGAAGAATAGAAAAGTGGGATAGGGATGTCAGTTGGTTTAGAGACAAAAGAACAAAGAGCCATGACCTATGTTTTCCAGAATATATTTTGGGTTTGATTTACCGATGGGGCCTCAGTCGAGGCGCCTGTCACCGTCACCCTTATCCGCCTGGGTGCGCCATGGAGACACTGAACCCCGGGCGGCCGTGGCAAGGAAACCTTGAAGAACTTGCGCGGCCCTTCGTACGAAGGGACCACAGAGTGGTCGGTGGGTTTGGAGCGAACTCGTTGACGGAAGTAGGGTCTGTCATAAAAACCAACCAGAAGGTTTTAAAGTCTACTGACATTTTAGGAGAACGACTTGCGCCCCTACCACCACTCCCTACCCTTACCCGATCCTGGCCCATGCTATCTTCGGACGACCGTCGAAACGGCTCGGAAGGCTCGGTATGCCCAGATTCTTTAGAGCCCTGCCGCGAAGCAGATCGTCGGGGAGGAACTTGAACCTGTATTTCAGGATTGTCATCTCTTCAGCAACCGCTGCCTTCACAGCTTCTCTCACGGCGAGCCTTCCCTCCGTGAGCTGATGGGAAGTCATGCCGAGACGGCCGAGACCGCCGGGATTGTCACAACGACTACGAGCAACAATAGGTGCTACCACCTGTCATCTATTTTCTAGAGGGAGTACGAGGAGAACGGGCGGGTCATTCAAACGAGACCTATTAATGCACATTTACAAATACGAGACTCAAAGGCATTTGTTCAGTAGCTTTCTTGTGTTACTGAGGTATTACAATTGTTAAAATAGTACCTTGACCACGAGGGGTGCTGCATTGGGTCAGTGGGGTGCAATCAGGGAAACAAAAAGCAGAGGTCTTGTAACATTCTTTTTAATTTACGAGATCATTATAGAAAAGTAACATTGATTACTGGTAGTGATTTACAATTGGTGCATTGACAATATGAGTAAAAATTGAACAGGGTATCAAATAATTTTTCTATGATAAATAATTCACACAAATTTATATTCTAAAGAGTTAAAAAAGAAATATAAAGTCCATTGGAATCCATTTTTAGCCAATACTTTCAGTCATGTAAACAATTTGGGTCCATAATACAACATTGTATTTGGGGATCTAAGAATAAGTAATAGTCAATCAATAAGCAGCAAAAGAGGATCATCAAAATATTCTTAGGGAAGTACGAGGTTATCTGTGATGATGGCCTCTATGATATGGTTTCCGATCATACTTTCTCCCAAATCTTGAATGAGAGGGTCTGCTGTCGCGAGCATCGTGACCATTTTGGGCTTGAGATAGAATATAGGATTTGCTTCTCAGAGCAGCAGGAGAGTTATTTATCTCAAACTCATCACTTGTATTACTTTGCTCCATGAGCCTTAATTTTGCCTCAATGGCTTGTATAGCAGTCTTCTTGCTATGTGAAAGAAACACAGATAGTTATGAAAGGCTATTCATGCAAAGTATTTGGATTATATTTTAATTTACGTAGGAAGAATAAAGATAAGATTATTACCTCACAGGTTTCTTTTCTGCTTTGCTTGATTTGGCACCAGCCAGAACAGGAATAGATAATTCAGCCTTTGGTTTACTTTCCATTTCATCCTATGAAAGTAGAAGAAACTGGTATAATGTTTAAGATGCAACAACAAGCTTTAAATGACCCCTGACAATCACACATACCTTACTCATTGAGTGCGCCCAACGAACTGTTATCTGTTTACTACCAACGAGCTGTCCATCCATATTTTGCATGGCAAGTACTGCATCCTCTGTATTTTTGTAAGTGCAAAATGCATATCCACGGGGAAAGCCAGATAATGGCCCCGATCGATGAAATAACAGGTCAAACTTATCAATTGTGCCATATTTTTGGAGCAGTTTCAGAAGGTTGTACCCGTAAGGAGAGAAGTGTACAAAAAGTTGATTTATAATATTCACAATATAATGGATAGAAGACAAAATTATAACTCATTGTTGGAAAAAGAAAACTCACTCAGAAAGTCGAGGATCTAGATTACCAATCCAGAGACGTTTGTCTTGAATCTCATTGTTTAAATTTGGTTCATCTCTCGGAATAGGAATTACAGTTGACAGATGCTGCTAAAAAAAATTAAACAAGGTCAATTCGTAGCAAACTAAGAACACAACGAATAAAGCGACTTTGACATACATTTTCAGATCCTGCTGCCATATCCATCACACTGAAAGATTGTTACATGAAGGAAGCCATACGAGGAGTAAGATTTTTACACACGTTCGTGCTGCAGTGGCATATTGAATTACAATTACTAGACCTGGGAAATATACAAAACCCACTGAGCGACCTACAAAATCGAGCGATCCGATATCAACTAAAGCTACAAAACCACAAAACTATCATCAACAAAACCCCATCGTCTGCTGTCTGCTGTCCTGTCAAGCAAAGAAACGTAGTGCGTTTTTCACGAAGGCGGTGATCGGCTAGTCAGTCGGTTTCGTGTTTGTGCTTTCGTGGCGATGTTGTTGGGATCATTTTCATGAATTTATCACGTTAATAGTAATCGTTTCGAAAGCTGAAGAATGTTAACGAAGTTTGAGACGAAATCTGCTCGGGTGAAAGGTTTGTCCTTTCACCCAAAACGTCCATGGGTTCTGTCAAGGTAAGCTGCATATGCGATACCTGTCGACAATCACCATTTCATCATGTACAATGTGAAATATCTGCCAGAATCATATTTCCGTAATATAAATAATGGTCTTCGATACCTCTTATTCATGCCAAGTCTTATCTCGGCTCCTTAAATATTTTATTTGGCCTCAACTGTTAGTAATTTTGAACTTTGAACATTCATAACCTCACACCGAAATCTGTCACTTGCCAAGCATTATTATTTGAATATATACTATCATTCGCGGTGGTCTACTCGTTCATTTATCTTGAAATTTGACCGTTGCCTCATTTTTTGAAAATAAACCTGCACCGGTTTAATATTTTATATCAATACGTGAGGTGTAGTATCTGTTTCTTAGGGATGACACACATCAAATAACAACGTAATCGATAATGGTTAAAGACAATGTTGTATTTATTTACACTTAATTTAAAACAAATGCTTTGTGTCATTAACTGTGTTTTGACAGTAAGAGTTCAAGACATTGTAAATGACTTATTTCTAGTGCATTTGGAACCAGTTTTTACTTTCTATTTAAACCAAACACAAAATATTGCAGTCTTAATTCTTGGAATTTGTGTTAGAAGAGTCTGTTGATACTTCTGGTTCTTCGGTACTGCTTTCCTTTGCC
The DNA here is from genome assembly GCF_000697945.3 of Frankliniella occidentalis. Taxonomy (NCBI): domain Eukaryota; kingdom Metazoa; phylum Arthropoda; class Insecta; order Thysanoptera; family Thripidae; genus Frankliniella; species Frankliniella occidentalis. Next base: position 413,658 of record NW_026267218.1, on the reverse strand, counting down.
TCATCTTTTGGTGAACTGTCACTGGAGTCTGATGCAGAATCAGAACGGATATCAATAATAGGGTCTGATGAGGTGGTTGAGCCTGACTCTGTTGATGATGGCGCTAGCGTTGTTGTCGCGTCTGAAGTAGTATCTTCAGCCTCTTCTTTCTCTGCACTCTTTACCTCAACTGCTGCCTTGCTAGAACTTTTGTTAATAGCTTGCACTTTTTTTGGTGTGCTGGTTTGGACAGAGTAAGCAAATAGCGACACTGGGTAGGTGCCAACCAGAAACCTTGTTTGAGGTGGCAAAACTTCAGCTCTTATGTAGTCAACTGGTGGTAGAGAGCCAGTAGAGGATGAAGAGTCAGCGGAAGGAAAGACTGAGGAGGATGGGAAGTCAGAGGTTGCAGGAGCTTCCGTAGAGCCAGGAAAGTCAGAAGAGGCAGGAGCTTCTGTAGAGCCTGAAAAGTCTCCAGAGGCTGGAGAGTCAGTGGAAATGGGTGCCTCCGTCGAGGATGAAAAGTCTGTAGATACAGAGGTGGCTGTGGAGGCTGTAGCTGCATGTGAAACATTCGACAGCAGTGTTGTGGGGAGACCAGCAAAGGCAAAGTGCAATTGCTTAGCATTTTGCTGGAATATCTGTTGACTGTTTGGACCAGAAACATAAATCACCTGTAACAGAAAAACACACAGAGCGTCATTTAATTCCCATATGCCAACTGTTGTGGGTCCCATAGTGGTTGATAGGTGGTTACCTGGCCATGACCTCCTGCTGCATCCTGCGTCTGATATGAATAGCCGGCTCGAGCTGGTCCAGAGTAGATGGAAAAGGTTGGAACGGCTGGGATGTAAGGATGAGCAAAGCTCTGCGCAGCAAGTGGGAGTGGCACCAGTTGTGGGTTGAACGCTTGATAAGTTGAGTGGTACGCTGGCTGGTAGGCAGGCTGGTACGCAGGCTGGTACACAGGCTGGTATGCTGGTTGGTACACATGCTGGTATGCTGGCTGGTACACGGTCTTGTAGGCAGGCTGATAACCCGTCTGGTAGTAAAAGTTTTGAGGAACTGCTGCTACGACAGAGAAGAGTGCCACCTGAAATGGAAATCAAGCCGTTTGTTAGGTGCAACCAACATAAGTTCCCAACGTGTGAGAGGTGCTGAAAGAATGAAGAAAAAGTTTTTGAAAAGGGAAAATTACAAAAAATCCAGAAAGAACAGAAAAAAATCGTATGCTTGAATTTATTGTGAAGTACCCGGACCCTCGGGTGCAACCCAGTCCATTGCACAAACTGCCCAGTTTTCGAGTGGGGTTGCACCATTGAAAGGTGTTTCGAACGATGATGCTATCGATACAAGCACCTGCGCGTTCGAAGTGAGCTGAAAGCCGGGTGGACGCCTGGACGGTGCAAGCCGAGCGAGCTGAGGTGGTTTGTGAACGACCCCTTCGGGGACCCGACCGGCGGCCTTGAGGACACTGACCGGGGGACCACCGGAGGGCACCGGAGGGCGCCCGGCCCGGTCGCTGTCCCTAGAGGTCGTGATCGCCTACCCCCACTCGGAGACTGCTCTGCCCTTGAGTGCAGCCTTCCCCCCTCCCTCCCCGGACGTCCAGTTCCTCTCTGCTCCTGCCACGCCCCTGGAGCTCCCTGCGGACCCAGTTCCAGGTTCCAGAGCAGGGCGGGGGCGCGGGGCGGGCCGGACTACCGCCGCATCTGCGCGCCACCAGGCCACGCCCGGTTCGGTTTTGCGCAAGGCGAGGAGGCAGGACAAGCCTCATCAAGGTGACCAGGGCGGGGTGAGGGGCCTGCCCAAGGGGCCTGCCGGCTGTCCCGGCCTGTCCCGCAGTCTGTCCGGCCCTGTCCACCCGCCTGTCCTCATGTGTATCGGGCCGGGGCGGGGCGGGCGGAGCGTGTCCCGTTCGTGCCAAAACTCGACTTGATGCATTATTGTCCCTCGCTGTTTT